>NC_138053.1:50846460-50938960 GCF_964194185.1 Rhinolophus hipposideros | reverse complement strand
AGTTCCATTGCTAAAAAGTAAAGTTCAAAAACTGTTTTACTTAAAGGAGACAGACAAAGTGGTATCACACAGTAAAAAGAGCTTAGAGGGCTCCTGTCTCCTGGACAGTGCTTAGAGGGACAAAACCAACATTTACCCTGTGATTTTCTTTATCCTGTGCTTTTACTGTTGACCAAACTTCCTTCATGTTAACACACTTCACATTCTCTTTGTAGAAAAGATAATATAGTCAGTCAGTTAACAGTCTAGTTCTTTCTCAGACATCTTTGTATCTTTATTATGATCTATTAAATGTTGGTTTTATTTCATCCTCTAACATTAAATCTTATTTCCAGTTTCTTGGGTAATATTTCAATGTGTCCCTAAGTATTGACAGCAGTACTATATAAAACGTTTTATAAATGTTTCCAGTCAGAATGGTTAAATTGAAATAATTTTTACTGTTTTTAAGAAAGTAAAACTTGAAAGCTTGGATAATCAGAAAGACTCCAACCTTAAGGTTATATTCAGCTAAGATGCCGTACTGAGATGAATAGTGCTGCTCAAAATTCATGTCCACTTGGACTCTCAAATTGTGGTCCTCTTAGAAAAACAGACACAATTCATTTGGAGGGTCATACTGGGTTGGGGTGGACCCTAATCCACTGACCGGTGTCCTTCACAGAGAAGACACACAGGAAGAAGGCCATGTGAAGACAGAGGCAGACACTGAAGCTATACGTTCAAAGCCAAGGAACGCCAAGGGCTGTGAGCAACCATCAGAGGCTAGAAGCGGCGAGGTCCAAGGAGTCTTCCCGAGAGCCGTCAGAGAGATTAGGCGTGCGTGGCCATGCCGGCACCGTGATTTCAGACATCTAGCTTCAAGAAACACAACAATAAATTTTACCTGTGTTACACCACCTAGTTTGTGGTAATTTTGTTATGGCAGCCCTAGGAAATTAATACAGATGTGAAATGTAAGCTGAATTGCTTATTTTCATAGAAATATTTGTAGAACAGCAATGTTTTAAAGGAGCTGAATTCAAGTGTTCTGTTGTTTCTAGGGGGGCACAAGAACAGAAACCTTCCAGTTTCTAGACTTAGAATGTTTCCACTATACTACGTTCTCCCGTTCATTTATCCATGATCCATCTACCCAGTATTTGCCATATGCTGACAAAATGCCAAGCAGCAGGCAATGGACAAGATGACTACTATTCCTTCCCTCTGGGGATCTTGGTCTAGTCTCACTAAACAAGTTAGGAAAGTCTTGCCATGTCAATGCGTACAACCCGACATCGGGTACTTTTTAATGACTACATACTGTTTCACTAATTGCATGCAGCATACTTTAAGCAACACCCTCTCTCTGAGTATTTAAATTATTTCCAATTTTTCACTAGCATTACAAACACTGAGATGAACATCATTATACATACATCTATACCATCATCTGCAAACCTTTGTTACATGAAAATCTTAGCATGGTATTCCTAGGTCAAAGGATATATGCATTTTACTTAGTAATATGTATTGCCAAATTACCATCCACAAACACTGTACCAATTGATATTCCCATCAACAGGGAGAAAAAAAGCCCATTTCTCTCACCAACACCTGGTACTGGTGCTTTCTTCTATGCCCATATCATAGGTGACCAGTATCATTGTTGTGCTTATTTACGTTTCTGCGACTATCAGTGAGATATTAACACATTCGTTAGGGTTATCGAGTGTAGAGCCGGACCGAATTTGAATGCTGGTTCCACTGGTTCAAAGTTACTTAAACTCTTGGTGCCTCAGTTTTCTCAACTGTAATGTAAGAATAATAACAGTATCTGTCAATAATATTATCTGGAAGAATTAAATGGGTTAATATCTGTAAAGTGCTTACAACCACACCTAGTACATAGCTAGTGCTATTATTACTACTTTATATGTCATCCAATCCTACTTCTTCGTGTGTAAATTTCCTGATTATAGTCTTACCTATCTTCATGCTGGTGTGTTCATCTCATTCTTATTAATTTATTCTTTAATTCTCATGTAGTTGGTAAATAGTTTTCCCAATATATCATTTGCCTTTCCACCTTGTTTGATTTTTATTTCTTTTACTTCCTTTTCCGCTGTTTCCCTAGAGAAATTTTATTTTACAGTTTATATAGTCAAGTCTTTCAATCTTACCTTTATGGCGTTTAGGTTTTATGTAAATAAGAGAGCACTTTTCACAAATAAAATATAATATTTTAATTTATTGGTAAAATGAAGGTTAATACCTTTATTTTTGTTTTTTGGTTTTTTTAGGAGAAACTTCTAGAAGATGTGAGAGGTAATTTCTAGGTAGTCTCATTAATTTAATATTCAGGATGAGCATTACTGATAGTTGGAAAAAAACCTATTACAATTTTTTCTCCTTAAAGTACTTTTAAAGAAACAAAATGAAAATATCTTCCCAATTAGTGATTTGGGACACTACTAAAATCATTTTCTAGAGCTATAGCTTCTCCAAGAGTGACAAGTTTCCTATTTCAGAATTGCTCTCAATCTTAAAAATTTCTTCTGTAAAGAAATGGTTATCTATGTCCTATGAAATCATATATCTAAGTTTTACATATTATGAAGAGATTTTGGTTTATTGATATCTTGAGTAGATACAAAGGATCACAAGATGAAAGACAGGCTCTTAACTGGGACACTCAAATTTTACTGAGTTTGGCAAATGCCAAATTAGAAACGTTTTTAAGGCACTTAATCTGCTCCACTTTCCTCTCAAGGGAATTAATTTTTCAAAGGAAATTTCATTGTGTTTATCTACCTAGGCATGCCTCATCACTCTAGCCTAGCTCTTTTCAGTTCTGATTACAATCCAAATGTTGCATACTTTGTGGATTTTCTCGTATCTCTTCTTCCCTGTGATAAATATAATTTAAATAAAACTATTTAACATAACACCCATGGAACCATGCAGAACACCACCCCCAATTTAATACAATGACATAATTACCTCTGGTATGATTCAACTGCTGGTTTTTACTGTATATTTACAACTAACTTTTAGTATTAACCATTTTGGTGAAAATTAGATTTTAGCTTCCCTCCTACTGAGTATTAATTTTATAATTCTATTCTGTTAAAAAGTAAACATATTAAGAACACTCAAGTTTATTTGGTTTAATTTGTCCTTCACATACCCATAAGCTTATTGTACACTCTTCTATTAATTTTTATATGTTCTACATGCATTCTAAATGGTGTCATTAACTGCTGGCAAACACAAGAAGGCCAGTTTTATATGTCCTACTCATAGGTATACATTATAAACACAACAAAACAGGATTACCTCCCCTTAAAAGAAATTCCCTAAGCAGAAATGCATTCATTTTAAGTAAACACTGTGCAAGTACCACTACAAAGCACTAACCACAGTCCATCAGAGATCAAGTTGGTTCTAAGTTAAAAATCTAGCTAGGGGGCAGCCGGATGGCTCAGTTGGTTGGAGCGCGAGCTCTGAACAACAAGGTTGCCAGTTTGATTCCCGCACGGGATGGTGAGCTGTGCGCCCTGCAACTAAAGACTGAAGACGGTGCTTGGACTTGGAGCTGAGCTGCGCCCTCCACAACTAGATTGAAGGACAACGACTTGGAGCTGATGGGCCCTGGAGAAACACACTGTTCCTCAATATTCCCCAATTTAAAAGAATAAAAATCTAGCTGGAAAAAAATTATGAAACACTGTTCTCTTTACCTCCACAATGCAGCCTTCAAACTGTCACTACAATTCCCCTGCTTTACTCAAATAAACAGAAACAATGCCTACAGGATTACAAGTTTCTCTAAAAGACATTAAAGACCCTGTTTCTCATACACTCCATGCTTCCTTTACTAACATGTCTGTGCTATGCCCGAAATACATCCTATTCATTTCCTCAATGAGCTCTGGAGATTCTTATCTCATTTCTTCTGCTAAGATGAAATGACCCCTCTTCCCTGTCTCCACCTCCTCATCACTACTCACTCAAGATCTACCTCATATGTCACCTCTTCCAGGAAGCCTTCCTCAACTTACCTAGCAATAGAATTTTAATTTTCTTCAAATGATTTCTTCTCCAAATAACTGACATAAACTGATGTATATACCTACAGAATACTCTACAATTGAGTTACCTGCACAAATAGTATCTCAATTAATAACCATTCTGTATAATTACATTAAAAATCATATATATGATAGATGTTAGAGATCTAACGTTTAGTAACCAAAACAATGGGACTTAGTTGTGCCTGCTTAAACTAAAGGCATATGTTTATATGGTTTCTGGAATCTGGAAAGAACTTTTGGAAATATATGAGAATAATATCCCCAAAAGTTTTCTAAAGGAAGATAGAGCTTATAATTGAATAGTTTTCCTGTTTGTTTAAACCAATTGTTATAGCCATTCCTGAAGTTTCTGACATAAATATGAACAGACTCATGTTGCTAAGGAGTCTACCAGAAATGTGTCTTCTACTAGGTGTGGGTGATCACATTTGCAGATATGATTCTTACACCAAAAGTGTAACTCAAAGCCTTTGCTGAAAACAAATAAGCAGGCAGTCAATTCCTTATTGAAACATGAAAGGCTAGCTTACCTCCAGTGGGTGTTTTCCAGCTATCTTTGGCAAATAGTGCATAATTTAAAAGTTAGCAGTGGGATTATTTATGTCATGGGAATTTTAAAGTACAGTATTTCATAAATGAGCTTATATAAGAAGTTATCCATCAATGCTTCTACTCAGGTCAAATAAAAGTTAAGCCATGAAATGTCAGATAACCTGGATTCTAGTTCCAATTCTTGACTACTCTGTAATGTGATCTTGGGTAAACTGCTTAATTTCTCTAGGTCTCAGGTTCATCCTCTGTAAAATGAGGGGGTTGAACTGGATGGATCCCTAGGGTATGTTGCAGCTCAAAAAAATGGAAAGGAAGAAATACATCTTAAACTCATTTTATTAATAGAAGAAGTTAAACTACTGGCATAGTTTGGTAACTGTTTCTATTTATTTATAAAGCTGATAAATAATATACTAAAACTGGCTCTAAAATGCTTAGTTGGGTTTTTCAGGTCAATAAATCTAGCACTTTAAGTTTAACTATCAATTTCTGTTCACTTTACTGACATATCTTTCATCTTCAGGTCTCAAAAGTTGCTGTAAAATTTCTTGTTTCTTTGCAATTCATGATATAATTCATCCCAGTCCGGTGTTTCATCAATTTAACAGTTCTAATTGCCTTATTATCTGCTCTGGTGCAGTAGTAAAGCCTCTGAACATTTCATTTACCTTACCAACAGGAAAACCTCATATATCTCAGCCTGAAGGATATTACCTCTACCTCTTGGATGAGCAGAGGCACGAAGAACCTAAGCTCTCTGGAAAGCCAATATAATCTATCACTATTTAACTGTTTGTCAATGTTTATGCGTGTCTTGACTCACATTTAATGGGGCTTTTTATTGTTATTTTCTACTATAAAATTTTGAAGACACCTAAACATCACTAATTCCCTTCTAAGTTTAGCATGTATATTGCAACGTTACTTTGGAGACACAATGATATGGTGCAAATGCCTTACGTGGCCTTAGGTGAGGCACTTGCCTATCTGAGCCTCTGTTTCTCCATGTAAAATAGGAAGACTGACTACTATACATAGTTGTAGTAAATACAAAATAAGTACAGTTCCTGGTCCAATACTGCATATGTAAGTGGTATTCAGTAACTGTTAATCAAGTCCTTCACATACCAAGGGCTCCCACCTGACATTTTCTGTTTGTTGAATTGGCAGAATCTGAATCTGAAAGTGGATTCTAGTCACCAGATACTTTATAGGAGTGCTTCCAAATGGCTGGTTGGTTGTAACCTATTAGTCAGGGTTGTAATCCATGACTCTTGAAATCAATTCACTGGGTTGTGATCAGCATTGTTTTAATAGAAGAGAACAGAACGGAATTGGAAATACCAGCGTGTGCCATAGTGGTAAAAATAGGAGTATTTCATTGAAATTTTGTTTCAGTTTTATATATGTATTAATGTACTGTGTCATGATGCAAAATAAATTTATTACTCTGGATTGGATCACAAAAGTTTGAAATACACTGCTCTATAGAGAAGGCCAGTGATCTTTGTTTGGTTGGATCCTTCTCCTCCCTGCCCATCCTCCCCAGGGAAATGTACTACCGAGACCATTATTTCCTTACTTTAAAGTCAAGAGGCCCACCAACACTGTTCCTCTACACAAAGTTATACTTATGTTTGAGGTTACCTGCATTGTTAATAAGACCGAGGAGCAAAAACTTAACTCTTTCCTTAGAAATATCCTTCTTAACTATTCATTAAGTCCTCATCTCATATTTTTCTTCTTCTGAAACACAGTAGCAAGTAAAAGGCTCCCTGGGGGCCTTAAATAAAAAGATACTAAAGAAATTTACGACCAGAAACCCAAATAAGAATATAACATTAAAATGTAAAATGTGTTCCATAACCACAACTCTCTCAGTACACTAATCTTTCGGGAAGAATATTTAGTCTTAAAGCAGAGCCAAATTAAATGGGAGTAGGGGGAAGGCGGTTAAGGAAGGCTTTCCGAAGAAAGTAATGTCAAAGTTAGGATTTGATGGATGAGTAAGAAATAGCAGAGCAAAGACGAGAGAAAGGGTATGTGGCAGGAGTAGCAAATAGGAAGGCAGCATTCTAGGTACTAAGAGGAACATGAAAGATTCTAAAGCCAAAGAGAAAATGAAAAGTTGGTGTGAGAATTAAGGCTGGTTCACTGAGTGTGGAGGAGACTAGCAAGAAAGAAAGCTAAACAAGAGAGTAAGAGGCCAGAATGAAATCTTATAAGGTCATATTAAGAATTTGGATTTTTCTGAGATGTAATTGACAGTCATACCAGGTGAGTGATACAATCATATTTACCTTTTAAAAAGATCACTATGACTATGGTGAATGCAAGACAGAGGGGCCATGGACTAGGCCCAGGCAGACAAGGGATACGCAGGTGACCCAGGAGAAAGATGGCGGTGGCCTAGTCAAGCATGTCAGCTGTGGGAATTGAAAGATGCAGATAAAGTTGAAAATTATTTTACCATGGTGAATGATGGATGTGAGAAGACACAGGAATGGGAAAAGCCACAGGTAACTGGGTATGTGTGGCAGTGCCACTGTCTGAGACCAGGAGGAAGAGTGTAGGAGAGGGAAATATAAAACTGTTACCTTTCAGGTCATGCTATGTTTGAGGCGCCTACGTGACATTAAAGTGGGAATGCCCAGAGGTAGCCAGAGCCAATCTGGACTGATCCACACTAGTATGTGGGTGACCTTTGTTTCACTCCTGTGGGTAAGTTAAGAACCAGACTACAGTAGGTTAAGAAGTGACTAGGCGATGTCACAGGGGTAGTGGATGGGGGGAGGGAGCTGTCACTGTGTGAGGGATATAAATGATAAATGTCTAACTATTACATTGTTTTGTACACTTGAACTTAATAAAAAATAAATAAATGAATAAATAAGAAAATATACATTAAAAAAGAAGAAGTGACTAGGAGGTTGGAATGCGGAGCCTGCGAGTGAATATAGACAAGTGTGGCTCCTAGGGAGGAAAATGGTTGCGGTTGATTCTTTTAGATGTCAGTGACTTCAGCATGCTTGAATATTTGGAAAGAAACCGATAAAGAGATTAAAGACACAGAAATGAAAACAGACCCACACACAGAACTAGAGGATGGCATTCAGAGCACAAGGAGAATGTTGGCTTTCAATAAAAGGTTCAGATCTTTGATTCTAAAATGAAGTAATGAGTAAAGTAAGTGAGCAGATGCAGGTAAGTCTGTAGATTTGATGGTGCCTGGGACCTATACAAAGAGCAACTGATTTTACCATTGGCCAGGGAAGACTGCAGGAAAGAAATAGATTAAGAGACCTAAAAATGAAGGACTAGTAAGTATTATTCCGAACTGTATGTTGGAGTCTTCTAGTCAGAGGAAACTGCATAGTTAGAAAAGGGCTGAAGGGAGAGTTGATATTCAAAAGCTGATACAGTTATCAAGCCCAAAAACAAAGAGTAAGGAAACGGACTTGAGCCTGGCATTGGCCCTCGGCTGAATTTCATCGATCCCCAGGCCACTGCTGCCGCCATTCAGGGACTACTTTCTACCACTCTAGTTACCCAGATCACAGTACTCTCTCTAACAATTAAGGAGCAGGATGTCTGAAGAACTGTGAGCACTGATTCCTCAGCCAGTCGTTTAGCTACAAATCAAACACTTCGTGAGTGACTACTAAGCTTAAGGTATTGTCACTCTCCAGGAGCTTCGTCCTTTACTGGATGGAATAAGTGAAACATTACCCACAGCCCGCAGCCCAAGGCAAATAACATTTATTCCTTCTTTCTGCCCCTCACTCCCCCTTTCCATTACCATTAGTCTCCTCCCTCTACGTGACTCCCTACCCATCCCTCCCCCTCCTCTTCCTACCTTACTAACCATAAAACTGGACGAGAAAAGAGTTCTACATAAAGTACCTCACAGGGTGATCTGATCATAAATCCCTAATTGGGCAGGTCATGGTGGGTAGTCATGTCCCAGGCATATAACTATCTGAGATTCTTAAAGATTTGATAATCAAGTATAGAATTAAGACATTTTATTATACCATTAGACTCAAAAGATTGGCTAGGAGAAATAAATATCAGAGTCAAAAGTTATTGCCTTACTTACAAATAGCATATAATAGTTAGAGGCATGGAGTAAGAGAACCAGAACCCTAGATTGTAGAATCTATTTTGCCACTTAATAACTGTGTGCCCTTTTGAAAGTCACTTAATTTCTGGGTTAGTGAGATCCTTGAAGAAGCAAACATTAAGACGGCATTAAACCTGCAAGGATTTTATCAGTGCAAATACTCATGAGAGAGAAAATGGGAAGGTAGCTGGAGAAGGCTGGGAGAGTCATCAGACAATGATGCAAGTCAGACCCTATGTGAAGGAAGAGTGACGAGAGGCTGGAAGAAGCATCCTAGACTGTCATGCAGTTTTAGGAAGGCTTGGCAAGGCTACCAGGGGAGTCTTCAGACCAAGGTTGGCTAGTAGGAGAATCCCAGGTCTCCCAGGAAAAGGCAGGTCTACCATTGGCTGTCAGCAGCAGCTCGTGGGAAGGGAGGCCTTGGGGAAAATGTAGTAACAGATTTCACAGTCCTTTGATTATTTATGCTCCCTGAGTAGGGAGGTCTTCCACGTTCCATTTTCATGGTTACCATAACTTCTAAATTTTCACATCTATAAATTCCCTATTTTTGTCCTTCCCATTTCACAAGGTTGTGCCAAGTATAATGGTAGGTCCTAAGGATATAATGCTGAACAAGAGTAACATGGTCTCTGCCCTCAAAGAACTTACACTCTAGTGAAAGATACAAAGAAGCAAGTAAATACTGTATGGATCACTCAGATTGTCATTCACGTAAAAACCTATGATGGTTCTCTACAAAAACAAACAAAAAACCTATACTTCTAAGTATGACATACACACAATGACTTACACAACTGGGTCCTAATTTATTTTATCAACCTATCTCTTACTAACTTTTCAATCTCCACACACCCTACATGCTCCAGTCACCACAAACAAATTGACTCCCAAATGTAATATACTGAGTCATATCCCCATGCTTTTATACATATAGTTCTATCTAGAATGTGACTTTTACTTGACCTCAAAAGCCCACTCAAATATCACTTGTGATAAGCGTTCTTTAAACCTAGAGCAATGGTTCTCAACAGGGGCAATTTTACCTTCCCCCCCCCCCGCCATCATTGGGACAATTTTGGTTGTCACATGTATGTGTATATGTGGCGGTTGCTACTGGCATCTAGTGGGTAGATGCCAGAGATGCTGCTAAACATTCTACAATATAAAGGACAGCCTTCCCCCAACAAAGAATTATACAACCCAAAATGTCAAAAGTGCCAAGGTTGAAAAACCCTGCCCTAAAGGCAGGTTTGGTAACCTGTCTGGGCTCACAAAGCATTCTGTCCTTAATTCCGTGACTTTTGTCTTTCTCAACACCAGGAGCTCCTTGAAAACAGAATGTGTTATTTATCTCTCTATATCCAATGACCTCACACAGTCAGTCTCATTGCTTTTATAAATTTGTCAAAGTAAAAACACGTAGTCAGTGTTCTGGTGTCACTCAATAGGTGCTCTCGTCCTGGCTCCACCCAGTAGCTGTTTGTCTTTGGGCAAATTATTTACCCTCAATTGCTTCACCTGGTAAATGGGGATCGCGACTACTTCACATAAGAATTGTAACAATACAAAGACACACACACGAAGTGCTTAGCTAATGTATGGCACATACTAGTAAAAGCTCAAAAAACAGCAACTAACCCTCCTGTTCTCAAGCCTTTTATGTTCCCAAAATAAGCAAAAGGAAGCTAAATTTGGGGGCAAAAGGTGGTAAGAAATTTTAGAAGCTGAAATAAGCATTCGGCAATTCAATTATAAAAGTGATATAGGGCTGCCTTTCCCTTTTCAGCATTTTTCTCATCATTCATTGGTTTCAAAGTCATACTTTGTATAATAAATACTTGTAATTCAGAAAAATGCTGTAATATTTGTAATTCAAAATGCTGTCTTTGCTACTAAAATGAACTTAATTTAGGTCACAGTTTAAGTGTAGTATCACTATTATAAGTGAAATATCACTAATTTCACAATTTTATCTATCAAATATGGAAAACACTAGTCTGAATTTTCACAATGAGTATAAACCTGACATCTGATACTAAGGAATGTTAAGCTAAGATATATCATGTGTTATACAAAGCACTTATGAATGCTTTTTCAACTAAGAATTGGTGGGGTGGGAGGTCGATTTTCGGAAAAACTGAATAACAAAGTTCTGGTGAACAGTGGTCAATATTTAGCATAGTTCTTTACACACAGTAAATGTTCAATAAGTGGCTGTTGGAATAAATCCAATGAAGGAATTCTCAGGCCTGTGAAAATTTATCACAGTCCAGATTGGCAGGAGTATTAGTAAATGACAGGGTGGTACCAGTTATCATCTCACATCTTCTCTCACCAACATTGCTCAACTCTGCTTATTGGAAAATATTTTTCCTATGGGAAGAAAGACAGGGATTTTCAAGGGCTGTGGTAGCCATTTAAAACTGCAAGAAAGATGAGCTTCTGTATGCTTGTTGCTGGGGAAAGAATTGGTTGTTGATGTCTTCAAATTTACTAGTCACCTCTGTTCCAATGGTTGTAAAACCTGCATATGAAGAGTGAATGTTTTTTTGTCCATTTGGTTCCCAACTGGGAATTTCAGCCTTTAGAAACATCTCAAACTTGCCACTCAAGATTTGTTTCACTGTTTCAATTACTTCTAATTTATGAAAACAAAATTCCAGCCAAGTGGGACATTAAATTGGATAATATGATACTAAAATAACATGGAAAAAAAGCATTTACTTTATTTTAACTTTATAGAAAGCATCTATTACAGGATAAGGGAAAATCATTTGGTATAATAATATGTCTTAATCCAAAGATTAATCAAAACCAAAAAGCTATGCCCCAAACTCAATACCTATGCCTAAACCTCCTCTTCAGATATTAACTTGGTAGTCATAATAATAAATCTACACACTGTAAAAGGCAATCTCTCATAAACATTTTGCTTCATTTTTTTCCTTGGTTTTGAATAGACATGAGAAGTAATAGAAATGCACTTTGTGTATGTATTACTCACTTCTGTGGTCACTAAAAATGTGCCATTGGGACCACAAATTCCGTACTATGCTCATGTCTTTACTTCAAAGAATTATCAACACCCACAATATTTTGTAAAGTCTTAATCTATCCAAATCACATACATCACATTATTTATTTCAGTGAACATATTCTCCAACATTTACTTATATATACTAATAATACAGTCATCTTTTTTAAGGTATAATTGTTTTAAAATCCAAGCCAAATATCTATTAGCTTTATATCTGGAATTACTATGAAACATAAAACATACAAAAACAATTCCGAATCTCTTCTCTAAAAACGTGTGACAAAAGCAATGCACCAAAACAAAAATTTAACTTACTATTCTAACATGTAGGGAGTCAGCATTAAAGTTTACTTATAACATTTTTAAGGAAATTACACTGTTAAAATCCTCCTTCTACATACATACATACGTTTATAAGCCAAATCTTTAAGAAGTAGCCTTATTTCTGGAAAATAATTATTTATACTACTTAATATTTTATAGATATGATACTAGTGGAAAAAATTTGAAATACGATGTCTGACAATTAAGTTTGAGAACTCATCCTAGAAAAACTGCTACGTTACCTCATTCTGAGTATCACTATGGCCACGCTCGAAGTACTCCCCTTGGGAAGCTATGCACCAATGCCAGTGCCTAGTCCACCCTTCAAAGCAATTTTGGAACTTTTTCTGGAATGGCCATCAGAGCTGTTGCCATATTACCCTTGATGTCCTGAATGCCACCAAAATGTCTTCCTTTCAATATTTCCTTTATCTTTGGTAAAGAAGTCACTGGGGGGCAGATCAGGTGAGTAGGGAGGGTGTTCCAATACTGTTATTTGTTTACTGGCTAAAAACTCCCTCACAGACAGTACCGTGTGAGCTGGTGCATTGTCGTGATGCAAGAGCCATGAATTGTTGGCGAAAAGTTCAGGTCGTCTAACTTTTTCACGCAGCCTTTTCAGCACTTCCAAATAGTAAATTTGATTAACTCTGTCCATTTTGTACAGATTCATAATGCATAATCCCTCTGATATAAAAAAAGAAGGTTAGCAACATCGTTTTGACTCTTGATTTGGACTGACGGGACTTTTTTGGTTGTGGAAATTGGCTGACTTCTATTGTGTTTTGACGCTTCGTTTCAGGGTCGTATGGGTACACCCATGTTTCAACACCAGTGGTAACATGGCCCAAAACATCGTCTTGCCTCTCCAAAAGGTCTTGGCAAACTTCGCCTCTCCTTTGCTTTTGTTCATCGTGTGCTCCTTTGGGACCATTTTTACACACACCCTTTTCATGCCAAGATGTTCAGTTAAGATTTTCCTAACTGTTTCTCTATCAATGTTTACTTGGTCTGCTGTACTTATTACAATCAGCTGACAATTTTGATACACAATTTGATGAATTTTTGCAATGTTTTCGTTAGTTCTGCTTGTTACTGGCTGCCCTGACCTCTCTTCATCAGTGACATGTTCTCTCTCCTCAGAAAAATGTTTAACCCATTTGTCCACTGCCGTTTTCTTCATGGCATTATCCCCATGAACTTGGACTAACATGTCCCTGACTTCACTTCCACTCTTATCAAATTTAATAAGAAATTTAATGTTTGTTCATTGCTCTAATTCAAGCTCATTCTTGTGACGTCACACAAAAACATGCAACAATAGTAATGAACACCACTCAGCAAGACACCACCACACGTCAACATGAACACAGCTGTGAGACACTGATATACCAAGGTTATGACCTTACCGAGCTGTTTCTACAGTGCTGCCAATGTAAGCGCACGGTGGCAAGTTCGCGAACTTAATTGTCAGATCTCATAATTCTGGCCTTAATATGTAAAAGGAAACAAATCAAACCTAAGAACGATCACTTTCACATTCTCTTTTGTCAGTGAAAAATATATCAGCATTTATTCCTCCCATATACTTTCCACAAAAAAATTTTACAGTAATCAAAATTTAATGTAAAATTATTTCTTATTATATTAAGAACTCCTAAAGACTACATGGACTCTAAACTTTCAGAAGCAGCACTTCTCAAAAGTAATCTGGAAAATGCACTAAGCTATAAGAATCAAATATATCAAGTGGCTGTAACAGTTCACTAACATATCAAAAGCTTAGAAAAACGAATAAAAAAGTGTTAGTCTTTCTTTAAAAGGCTAATGTCTATTAACAGCTTAAAACAGGACACAGTAGGGGGTTAATATGTTGTTGTCTGAATCACTTTCATCAGTTTAAGTACCTATTAGTCCTTATTAGCAATGTGCTCACAAGGTGCTATTGGTCTTTTAAAGTTTTTTCTGCTTCTTCTTAGTCTATTTGCCCACATAAGATTCTTTGGTAGCTGTGTTTGAAACAAAGTTTAGATTTGTATTTTTCTTTAGATTTTAGATTTTAGAATTTCAGATTTGCATTTAAAAAATGTTTTCTCCTATGTGGAATCTAAAGAACAGAATAAATGAGCAAACTAAGCAGAAATAGTCTCAGAGATATAGAGAAAAAACTGATGGTTGTTAGATGGAAGGGGGGTGGGGATGAAGGAAAAGGTGAGGATATTAGAAAGCATAAACTGGTAGCCACAGTATTGCCACAGGGGTATGAAACAGTTTGGGGAATATAATCAATAATGTTGTAAAGATTTTTGTAGGGTGTCGATGGGCACTTGTCTTATTAGGGAGACCAATTCATGGACGGTGTAGATGCCCGACCACTGTGCTGTACACCTGAAGCTGAATAATATTCAATGTTAACTATAATTACCGAGTTTCCCCAAAAATAAGACCTAGCCAGACCATCAGTTCCAATCTGTCTTTTGGAGCAAAAATTAATACAAGACCCGGTCTTATATAATTATATTATATTATATAAGACCGGGTCTTATACTAAAATAAAACTGGGTCTTATATTAATTTTTGCTCCAAAAGGCACTTTAGAGCTGATGGTGGCTAGGTCTATTTTTGGGGAAACACTGTGTATATATATATATAATGTGTATGTATATATAATATATATTATATATGTATGATATATATGTATAATATATATGTATAGACACACACATCTATATATATAGATACACATATATACATCTATATATATAGATGTGTGTATGTCTATATATCTATATCTATATCTATATATTATTATATGGTCACGAAATGTGGAGTACAGCATAGGGAATAGTCAGTGGAATTGTAACAGCTGTATACGATGACAGAGGGGTAGTGGGGGAGGGGGTATCTATTTTGTACACCTGAAACTCATTTAAAAAAAAAGTTGAGAGAAAATAACTGTTTTCTCAGGCGGCAGGTTTGCTCAGTGTTAAGAGCGCAGTGCTCCTAACAAGGTCGCCAGTTCGATTCCCACATGGGCCAGTGAGCTGCACCCTCCACAACTAGATTGAAAACAATGATTTGACATGGAGCTGATGGGTCCTGGAACAACACACCTTTCCCCAAAATTCCCCAATAAAAATTTTTTTTTAAAAAAGGAGACTTTTAGGACTCTGTTCAAAAGTAAATTATTCAGCATATCTACATACCCAATCTGTTTTTATCTTATAACTTTCAACAATATGAAAGTATGTACTCTTAAAAATTTATCTAAGGGGGAGAAATCAAGATCTTCTGAGGAACAAAAGCAATTCACATGCTCTCCTAAGTAAGATCACTAATACAGAACTGAACATAAAACCAATGTTCGCAAAGTAAAGCTGGACAGTTTATTAAAGTTAGTTCTAGCATAACCAATGGTTATTCTTTAGGTATCACAAACTTACTGTTTTAAAACTGAAATTCAAATGATAAAACTGAAAAATAACATGGTCAAAGCTCAATGGACCTAGTTTCAAGGACTTGTAGACCTAAAAGGAGCTCTGTAACAAAAGCGAAAAGTAACCTCAGAGTGATCGGATCATAAATTCCTAACTGGGCAGGTCATGGTGGGTAGTCATGCCTCAGGCCTATAAAAGGTTTATCTTCACCTTAAGCAAGCCCTGTCCATTGTTTTTGTGCAGCTAGGTTAACACACTTTTGAAATGCCTCTTTCAGACCCCCTGGAGGCACAACCACACTCAAGGGAGCAGATAATCTTGTTAACTATCCTGTACCTTGTTTTCACCCACTTTCACGTAATCTTCCTTACATTCTCTCCTTAATTCCAAACGTATAAAAGAAACTGCAAAACTGTCATTCTCCAGAGCATTAGAGATCTTGCTTCCCAGCATGATGTCGGTTTGGCTAAAATCAACTCATAAAATTCTCTATAGGTTTGGATATCTCTTACATTGACACACCAAACTTTGAATAAAATCTAACTTCAAAAAAATTTTATAACAGTTTTGAACAGGAAAATCTTTCTGAAGAATTCACATTTGTGAAATGATATATTGCAATATAGTAATTTTAGAAAGTTTCCCAATTCTAGCTCTACCAGTTATTGGCTGGGTAATCCTGAGCAAATTATCTACCTCTCCTGTCTGTTTTGGGGGTGGAGGGTGGTGGATAGGGAAAAGAGAGAGGGATGGGGAGAAAATCTCTAAGGGGTACTTTGTAAGCTCTACATTCAGTATTTCAAAGGGAAAAGATTTGCTCCTTTTAGGACTATATTCAGAAGTGAAATTAACTTAAACTGTTTAGCATACCCCTATGCCTCATCAGTTCTTGTCATTTTCAACAACGTGGAAAGTACTTCCCTTAAAAAACTAAACATACTCGGACATTTCCACGTACAGTTTAATTCTTTCCAGATCAAAAGGGTGTTAAGCTGCATGTTAACAAAATACTGTATAAAATAATTAGTGGAATCATAAATAGATAAAACTCTTTGGAAGTCAACTTGCCAGTATCTCTCAAAATTTAAAACATATGCCACTTGAACCACTGAAGGATAGAATATGCCACCTCAAAATATGCCACATTGGCATAAGGATAATTTTAAGCCGAAAGCAACTGAAAAAAAGCGGATAAAAGAAGTTCTCTGTGTTCCACCCTTTACCTAAAAGCAGAATATAAATTTGTAAAAGTGTCTCCCCTCCCCTCTCTACCAGAAGGCAGAAATCAATTACCAGACACAACTCTAGACCCTTATGAGCCCAGAGATGGCACCAGAAGAATCTACATAACAAATTTTACTCATTAGTCCTTATCCTTCAAAAGTTCCCCATAAGTATTTACCTTCTCACAATATGTCAGAAACCCAAAGTCCTTTTCCTTTGGTTTGTCGCTTCTCTACAAATTTATTGTTCTTTTGTTAAGATGCTATATATAAGGCCAAGTTCTAACCACCCCTTTGAGTTACTCACTATTGAGTATTTCTTCCCATGTGTTTGCATGCTAAACTTGTTTGTTTTTCTCTTACTAATCTGTCTCTTGTCAATCTAATTTACAGGGCCCCAGGCAGAGTCTTTTAGGACAGTAGAGGAAAAGGTTTCTCCTCCCCTAAACCAGCAATTCCAGATGCAGGAATTTATCATACAGATGTACGCGTACATCTGTAAAACTACATACATACAAGAAAATTCATTGCAGTATTTTCCAAAACAGTAAAATACTGGAAAAAAACATTGAGGTTTATCAATAAAGGAATGGTTAAAAAAATGTGACGTGTCCAAACAAAAGAATACTTTGCAGCCATTAAAAAGAAGCTCTGTATGTTCTAATATGGAAGTGCAAAAAATGCAACGTGCAAAACAGTGTCTAGAGAGTATACTATCATTTGCTCTTGTTTTTAAAGACACAAATGTGAATACTTGTGCATGCACAGAATATCTCCAGGATACACAAACACACACACAGTGACATTGGTTGGCTCCAAGAGGGAAAAACTGGACGGCTCATGGACAGGGGCAGCAGACTCATGTTTCACTGTATACCGTTGGAATTTTGTGCGATGTCTATACTGAAAATTGTTCAAAAAACTTCTAAAGTATTTAAAAATATATTAAAGGGTGAAGAAGAGTAAGACCCTGCTTCAGTTCTCAAAGAATTTAAAATGTTACAGAGAATAAATTCATTCATTTTATAATATTTGCCAAGAGTCCTTTTTGTGCCAGGCCTCTGGGGGATGTGTCCCTGTCTTCATGGAGCTTATACGCTACCAGAGATTAATGTACACTATTACAGTGACTAGCGAGATAAACTAGTCCAAGTAAATCAATACTTAGCAGAATTCTGACAATCTCAATTTTCACATCACTATCCAGAAATAAGTGAAAGCAGTATGAGTTCCACTAAAACAGATAAGCAGTAGAAAAAGAACAGTGACAGACGCTAAGTAGAAGTTATTAGAAGTAGGAAGCATGAGAGACACATTAATAGCTGATAATATTACTACACAAAAGCAAGAAACAGAAAAAAATTAAAGTAAACCTGAAACCAAGTAATCACACAATATAATTCAAGCATTTCCAATTAGGACTCAGTTATATTACAAAGATGTTTATTATAGTCAGGTTTTTAGAGATCTCAGTATGCATGTTTTCCATAGGAAAAATGCTACACTTGGTATTAAGTTTAATAAGCTGTCCCACAAAAGCTAATTTAACTCTATTTAAATATTTTAACATGCATACAAGTTCTGACAATTAAGTTCACGAACTCATCCTTAAAAAAGTGCTACCTACCTCATTGCTGAATATCACTATGGTCACCTTCGAAGTGCTCCCCTTGGGAAGCTACGCATTGATGCCAGTGCCTAATCTACCCTTCAAAGCAATTTTGGAACTCTTTCTGGAATGGCCATCAGAGCTGTCATAGTATTACTCTTGATGTCCTGAATGTCATCAAAATGTCTTCCTTTCAATATTTCCTTTATCTTTTTGGGTAAAGAAAAATGTCACTGGGGGCCAGATCAGGTGAGTAGGGAGGGTGTTCCAATACTGTTATTTGTTTACTGGCTAAAAACTCCCTCACAGACAGTGTCCTGTGAGCTGGTGCATTGTCATGATTTGGAATTGTTGGTGAAAAGTTCACGTTGTCTAACTTTTTCATGCAACGTTTCCATACTTCCAAATAGTAAACTTGGTTACCTCTTTGTCCAGTTGATACAAATTCATAATGAATAATCCCTGGTATCAAAAAAGGTTAGCAACATCGTTGCACCAAGTTCGTGAACTTAATTGTCAGACCTTGTAAAATACTTTCCACAGAATACTATGTATACCATGAATAATTACGTTTCTAATAAATAAATCAGAATTCCAACTTGGATGCCAAGAATGTCACAGAAGTGGTGACTCTTCTACCTCCTAGGACTAGAAGAGAAGCAAGGACAGTCAGTATGTGAGAACAGAGAATTGGAATTTCAAGGCAAGACCGGTTTATCTGTCCTTTCCTCCTCCTCTCTCCCATCCCTCCTAATTAAAGGACAACACTGAGCTGGACAAAAAGAGTTGGAAGTGAGGGGTAGGGTTGAAGGAAGACAGCGTTCTTCTCTACTTCTGGTAGAGAAGTAGACCTTAACAGTGCACTGAAGTGAAGGGAGACAGAGCAGCCAAAGTTGAGCCTAAAGTAACAGCAGGATTTACAAAAAAAAAAAAAAAAAAAAAAGAGGAAAGGAAGGAATTCTCTAGCCAGTTCAGTAGTTCAGTAAAAGCAATCACTCCTTACATTATACACAGGTACACATAAATCAGGGATTAGAGTAGTAATATCAATTAGTACTCTATTGCAAATAACATGATTTCAATTTAAGGGATTTAAACACTATAGGGATATTTTGGCGCATGTAACTAAAATCCAGGAGAGGATCTGCTCCAAGTTTGTTTGATCCATCAGGTCAGTAAAATCATCAAGAAATTTCTTTTTGTCTTTTCAATCTGCCATCCAGTACAAACTTCATCCCAAGGTCAGATTCCCTAGTGCTAAAGGAGGGCTGCAAGCCAGGATTACATGAAAAACAGCACTCTCCCAGAACTCTGAGCAAGAGTTCTGAAACACACCTTGTTGAGATCAGCCTAAATCTCATGCCCACTCAGAATCAAGTTCTGTAACCAGCAATGAAATCTCATTGGTTAAAATCACTCAGAGGCTCACTCCTAAAGCTGGAGGTAAAACAGTTTCCCTCAAACAACTGTGGGGTATTTTTTCCTGGGCAAGATGCTGGAGTAGGTAAACGCTGTGCTTAACTGCTCTCACAACCGCATCAAAATGACAACTAAACTACTGAACAACCATCAAGGAAAATTGCCTGCAGTCAAGCTGAACCAAAGCCCTACAACTAAGGACATACAGAGGAAGCCACCTGCAGACTGGTAGGAGGGGCGGAGACATGGAATGGAGCCACACCTGCTTGTGACCACTGAAAATCGGGAGGGATATCTCAGCTGTGGAGGTCCATCCCCCACTTCATCCCCCCAAGGAGCAAGAGGTCCCAGCCCCACGCCAGGCTCCCCAGCCCAGGCTTCCCGTGCCAGGATGAGAAGTCCCCACAACTTCTGGCTGTGAAAACCAGCAGAGATTATGGTTGAGTGAGATGGGACAGAGGTGCTGATGGAAGCCATTGTTTCTTTGTTGAGCCCTCCCCCCTCCCAGGGTGCAGATGCAGCAATATCTGATTCTCCATCAACCTGGCTAACACTATTCACTCAACCTACGCTGGTGATTCCGAGACCTGCCCCAACCAACTTTTGCCCACCCCCACTCCAGCCAAGCTGCTTCCAGTGGCTTTTCCATACAAATGACATGTCTTGGCTCATAATGCAGACTTCCTTAAAACTCTCAAAGATTCACAAAACCCAAACAAGCAGCATCTAGCTTTGGCATC
This sequence comes from Rhinolophus hipposideros, assembly GCF_964194185.1. Taxonomy (NCBI): domain Eukaryota; kingdom Metazoa; phylum Chordata; class Mammalia; order Chiroptera; family Rhinolophidae; genus Rhinolophus; species Rhinolophus hipposideros. The sequence continues at coordinate 50,918,417 of NC_138053.1, read as the reverse complement.
TAGCCATACCTCTGGCAGAGCAGTCCCAAGCCCAGCACTAAGAACAGCTGGCCTTGGTTAGCATCTTGGCCTCTTGAAGCACCTCCAAACCCAGCGTGGGTGGTGGCCATCTTCAGATTGCTTTGTGGCTCATGTCAGGTGGCCATGGGTAGGGAACAGGCAGTGGTTTAACTTGGCCTGTAGCCAGACCTCTCGCAAGAGGCCCCAGGGCTGGCACACCTGGTGGCCAGCTTCAGACTGAGCTGGAGCATCATTCAGCCACCTCCAAGGATGACACACCCAAAGGATGGACAACGCAGTCACCAGAGTCCTGCAAAAATGAATCCTGCTCTATAGAGTCAGCCCTTGCAAAACAGCTTCTCCACTGTAATCACGGCCAGTCCTCACAACTAATCAGCCCAAAGATCAATCCCTCCTATTGATGTGCAAACAGCAACCAAGACCCAACTACAACAGGAGGGCACACACAAGGGACACACCTGGAGCACCCAGCTCTGGTCACCAGGGAGACTGTGCCACTGGACCCTACAGGACACCTACTACACAAGACCACTCTACTCAGTCCGGGAGGCATAGCAGTCCTACTGAATACATAGAAACAAACACAGGGAGGTCGCAAAAATGGGGAGAGAGAAACATGTCCCCAATAAAAGAACAGAACAAAGCTCCAGAAAAAAAACTAAATGAAATGGAGACAAGCAATCTACCACACTCAGAGTTCAAAACACTGGTTATAAGGATGCTCAATGATCTCTGGGAGAACTTCAACAAACATACAGGAAACATAAAAATGGAGACAGAAAACATAAAAAAGAACCAGTCAGAAATGAAGACTACAATAACTGAAATGAAGAATACATTAGAGGGAATCAACAGATTGGATGAAGCAGAGGGTTGAATCAGCGATTTAGAAGATAAGGTAGCAGGAAAGACCCAAACAGAACAGCAAAAAAATCTCCCCACCGCCTGCAAATGAGGATAGTTTAAGGGGCCTCTGGGACACCATCAAGTGTACCATCTTTAGCATCACAGGAGTACCAGATGAAGAGAGAGCAGGGAATTGAAAATCTATTTGAAGAAACAATGACAGAAAACTTCCCTAATCTGGGAAAGGAAACAAATATACAAGCCCAGGAAGCACAGAGATTCCCAAACAAGATGAATCCAAACAGGCTCATACCAAAACACATCATAATTAAAATGCCAAAGGTTAAAGACAAAGAATCTTTAAAACAGCAAGAGAAAAGCAGTTACTTACCTACAAGGGAGCTTCCATAAGATTGTCAGCTGATTTCTCAACAGAAACTTTGCAGGCCAGAAGGGACTGGCATGAAATATTCAGTGATGTAAAGCAAGGACCTACATCCAAGATTACTGTACCCAGGAAAGCTATCATTTAGAATTGAAGGACAGATAAAGAGCTTCCCAGACAAGAAAAAGCTAAAAGAGTTCATCACCACAAAACCAGTATGACAAGGAATCTTAAGAGGGACTTCTTTAAGTAAAAAAAAAAAATTAAAAAATTAAAAATATGAATAATAAAATGGCAATAACTACTTATCTATCAATAATTACTTTCAATGTAAATGGATTAAATGCTCCAATCAGAAGATATGGTGGCTGAATGCATAAGAAAACAAGACCCTTACACATGCTGCCTACAAGAAACTAACTTCAGATTGAAAGACACACACAAAGACTGGAAGTAATGGGATGGGAAAAACATAGTTCATGAAAATGGTTAACAAACAAACAAAAAAAGCCAGGGTAGCAATAGACAAAATAGACTTGAAAACAAAGGCTATACCTGACAAAGAAAGACCCAGTCACCCCACTTCTGGGTATTTATGTGAAGAAACCCAAAAACGCTACTTTCGAGGGGCCGTGTGCATCCATATGTTCACTGCAGCACTGTTTACAGTGGCCAGATGTGGAGGCAGCCTGGGTACACATCGATGGATGAATGGATATAAAGTGGGTGGTACATATATACAATGGAATATTGCTCGGCCATGGAAGGGAATGGGTTCTCGCCATCTGCGGTGACATGGATGGACCTGGAGGGTACTGTACTGAGTGGAGTGTGTCAGACAGAGAAGGACAGATGCAGTGTCATTTCACTTATGTGTGGATAGCTAAAGAACAAAATAAACAAACTCAGATACAGAAAACATTTTGAAGGGTGCCAGATGGGAGGGGGATTGGGGGCGCGTGGAAAAGAGGAGGGGATTAAAAAAGTATAAATTTGTTGTTACTAGACTTATTGGGGTGACAGGTGAGAAGGGGGTTGGGGCAGGAAGAAAAAAGTAAAAGGATTGAAAAGTATACACTGGTAGTTTCAAAATAGTTATGGGGATGTAAAGTAAAGCACAGGGAATATAGTCAATAATATAGTAATAACTATGTATAGGTGCCAAGTGGGTACTAGACTAGTCAGGGGGATCACTTCTTAAATTACATAAATGTCTAACCACTATGCTGTACACCTGAAATTAATATTAATATATAATAACATTGAATGCCAATTGTAACTGAAAAATTAAAAAGGGGGAAAGTGAAGGGGAATAAGTTCAAATTTCCAGGTATAAAACATGTAAGTCATGGGGATGTAAAGTACAGCATGGAGTACACAGTCAGTCAATAATACTATGATAGCATTGTACGGTGGTGACCAGACGGTGATCACTTCTTTAGGTATATAAATGGCGAGTAACTATGATGTATACCTGAAACTGATATAATATTGTTAGCTATTATGTATTTTAATAAAAATCTTAAAAAAAAAAGAACTGTGAGCTGTGTCTATGTGGGGAAGGACAGTCGATATTAGAATGAAAATACAGGCAGAAATCAAGAGAAGAAAAAAATACATAGTGAGGAGGCAGCCAGGGTTCACTATAAGATATTCACAATAAAGATCCACAATCAACACAAAATGTTATGTATAATACTGACAGTAAATCATTAGGATTATGCTTTTTACAAACAAAAGCCAATGTTGTCTCCTGAGACTACTTCTACTTAATCTAATACTAGAAATGCTACTGTAGCTTTTTTAAAAAAAGTAACAGAAAATTTAAAAATCTAGTTTGAGACTTATACATTTTCTAATTCCACTAGGATATATTAAAAAATATAAATAAATCAAATTAAACACCTTGCTCTTGGTTAGGGTGATAGGTGAAGATTGAGAGTATGTATGTCTGCTAGATTTTTAAACCTATAGCAATGACAAATACAAAAACACATGGTACTGGGTTAAAAATTAAACATATTAACAATAAATTAAAATCTTTCTCTAGAAATGCTATACCAAACTTAAGAACCTAAGGTATCATATATAAGAATTAACACAAATCACTATCTCAAAAAGACATCTATACTCCCAAGTCCACTGCAGCAGTTTTTACAACAACTAAGACATGGAAACAACTTAAATGTCCACTAAAAGATGAATATTATTCAGCCATAAAAAAGAAGGAAATCCAGCCACCTGCGATGTAACATGGATGGATCTTGAGGGTATTACGCTAAGTGAAATAAGTCAGACAAAGACAAATATTATATGATCTCACTTACATGTAGAATCCAAAATAACTAAACTCACAGAAACGGAGAACAGATTGGTGGTTGCCAGAGGCAGCAGATGGGGTGGGGGAAACGGGTGAAGATAGCCAAATGGTAAAAACTTCCAGTTATAAATCAGTTCTAGGGATGTAATGTACAGCCTGATGCCTCTAATTAACAATACTGTATTATATATTTGAAAGCTAAAAGAGTAAACCTTAAAAGTTCTCATCATAAGAAAAAAATATTTATGTGACACCATGAAGGGTCTTATGCTAAATGAACTAAGAAAGATAAATACCATATGATCTAACTTATATGTGGAATGTAAAGAACAAAATAAATGAACAAACAAAACAGAGTCATAGATACAGAGAACAAACTGATGGTTGCTGGGGTGGGAGACGGGGGTGGCTGGGGAACTGGGTGAAAAAGGTAAAGGGATTAAGAAACACATATTGGTGGTTACAAAATAGTCACGGGGATGTAAAGTACAGCATAGAGAATAGTCAATAATGTTGCAACAACTATAAATAGTGCCAGGAGTGTACTAGATTAATTGGTGGGGATCACTGCATAAATTATACAGATGTCTAACCACTATGCTGTACACCTGAAATTAATATAAAATAGTACTGAATGTCAACTATAACTGAAAAAAATGTATTTAAAATAAAAAATATTTTTAACTATTCGAAGTGATTGATGTTAACTAAACTTTTTGTGGTAATCATTTTGCAATATATACATATATCAAATCATTTTGTTGTATACCTTGAACTATATGTAATTCTGTCTCAATAAAACTGGAATAAAATTAACATAATAACTTGGGAAAGAATCTTGAAAAAGTAATACTGTTGGCCTTCTTTGGCTTCAGTTCCTGAACTACCCAGCACCAAGAGGGTTTTCAGGACGCCCCCCCTCACCCCCCTCCCCAGGTATCCTACACTGAATACACCGGCCTGGACATAGATAGGGTTGCCCTTTCCAAAAAACCTGTCTCCCCACCAAATAAAAATCCTGGGTCCCCTGAGGCGTATACATTATTCTACACAAGGAGGAAGGAGATGATTAAGGACAAGGTTATGGGGCTGGAAACTCAAACCCCCTTTCTTCTCTTTATCTTTGGGAAATGGTATAATCCCTTTGGAAAACAGTTTGGCATTATCTAATACAAGTAGAACATTCACATACTTTATGACCCCAAAATTCCATTCTGAGATAAATACCCAAGAAAAACTCTCATACGTCATTACCAAAGACATGCACAAGAACGTACATACCATAGAAACAGTAACTGGAACAATCCAAATGCCCATCAATAGAAGAATGGATAAATTGTGGCATTATCACACAATGGAATATTACACAATAGTCAAAACAAAGGTAGTGCATCTAAATTTAAACATATGAATTTTGCCAACATAACACTGAGTGAAAAATAGTAAGTTCCAGAACATATCCTTCGTACAAATTAAAAAATAACAAAATGATATACTTAATATTATACAAATGATAAAATTATGGAAAATTAAAAAAGGAAGGTAGTAATAAACAGATTACAAACAGTAGTTAACTCAGGTGGGGAGAGGAACACAAAATTGGATATGCTATTATGATGATTTTAGTTTTTGTGTTGGGTTAGTTTATTATTTAAAAGTAAATAAATACAGGCATACAACAAATAAAAAAGGGCCATGCATGAACCAATAATGAGTATGTGGCATAAATCAAGGGTTAATTCAATTCTGTACAACTAAGACATAAAGAAAGAAAATATTGTTGGAGCAACAATTTAGATCCATTCCTCATCGCACATCTTAAATCCTTTATCTTTATTTTTAACTCTGTTCAACAATTTTAAAGTCTGTAGCAAGGTTTATCCCAGTTGTGGAGAAAAACTAATTATAGATAATTTTGGTGTAATCTGATGAACCAAGTATGTATTTGGGAAATTTTTCCATCAAAATACCTGAGCACTTAAAGGGAGTCTCAGCTATGGAAAATATCTATTCATATAGAACACTTCATTCACCAATAATATAAATGAGGTATCAGAGTGACTTCTTTTATCTTGTTAGAATTAACTAAAAACAATTAAAAGGTCTGTCTCTTTTTTCATGTAACCCACCATTGCTAGTCATTCCCCTTTAAGTTTTCCATTCCAAAGAAGAAAACATCTTGTTTGGCGTCACCGGGATCTCAACTCTACCCTCAACATCCATCCAGTCATTCAACAAACATTGGTGAGCACCTACTATATACCAGACTATGCTAAAGGTACAAACATGAATAAAAGGCTTGCACGTCCAAAAGCTCAGAGTTACAGCACAATGCTTCTCAAAGTGTGGTTAGAGGAATATATACAAAGGAATGACACAGATGTTTGTAATACATACCAATTCTTGGATCTTGCCCTACACTTACAGAATTAGAATCTTAGGGGGTAGAGCCTGGGTAAACGTTTTTTTGAAAGTACTCAGGTTGATTCTCTTAACATAAAACATTTTGAGAATTATTGTTCTAGTGCAGCGGTTCTCAAACTCTACCTCACAACACCTTCATACTCTTAAAAATTACTGGGCCTATGATTCTGATTCTGACACCAATTCTGATATGTGCGGTTTTTGTCCACACTGAGCAATTCTGACACCAGCAGGGTGACCTACAATTCAACCTAATTCTGACAACATCTACCTGGAGTCAGTGTCAGATTCCACAAGTTAAGGGCTCAGTCACACAAGACTGTTCCTACTTAGGCTGCCAACTGAAAGCCCAAGTTGTTACCTGTGCTTCAGACCAACTGGCTCTAAATCAGGGATTTCCAAGGACCCCCTCCTTTGGTTCAATTAATTTGCTAGAACTGCTTACAGAACTCAGGAAACTAATGTACTCACTGGGTTACTGGTTTGTTACAAAGGCTATTCAAGGATACAAATCAACAGCCCAATGAAGAGATTTATAGAGTGAAGTCTGGTACAATGGCACATGAATGCCTTCTGGTTTACCAACCTGGAAGCTCTCAGAATCCTGTCTTTTTGGATTTTTATGGCGGCTTCATTACATAGCAGGACTGATTAAATCGTTGGTCACGGGTGACTGTGACCTCTAGCCCCTTTCCCTGCCCTAGAAATCAGAAGATGGGACTAAAAGTTCCAACCCTTGAATCATGGTTGGTTCCCCTATCAAAAGCCCCTATCAACTTGCAGAATAATATAGCTTCTATTGGGAAAACCATGGTCATGGGTGGCTTTAACTTTCTCCCTTCCCAACTTGAAGAGACATCTGGTTGCCAGCTGTGTAGCTCCTAAGAGTCACTGCTTGCCAAGTAGTTGGCAGAAGGTGGTGAAGAGCTGACCACCTGTAATCCATTCTGACACTGCCTTTGACCATCACTTTGCAGAACTGGATACATTACGGAAATTCCAAAAGGAGTTGGCTAAATTTCAAGGTAGGAAGTTGGCCATTTTGGCTTTAACACAAATCAATGAGTATGATGTTGGAGAAGAGGAGAAAATAAGATAGTCACTAAAGCTTATGGGAGTAAGTTACAGAGCTCGGCCCTTAACCTCTCCTAGACATTGTCCACCATACTTCTATCCATCATTACTTTACATGTAAGTGTAAAACAGCTACAACGGGAAAACTGTATCTCTGTCTACGTAAGTATATGTGTCACTTGTATTTTTCACTTTTATGTTGTCAGTATGGCATATATATCATACACAAATATATACATTTAATGAATAACATGGAGATTTTACTTACCTTATATGTTGTTTTTATGCCTGCTGTACACTGCGTGAGTGTGTGTGTACGTAAGTGTGTGTGTGTGTGTGTGTGTGTGTGTGTGTGTGTGTGTGATGAAGAACTGTATGTCAGAGGTATAGATATAAACAAACAAGAAGCCACAGTTTGGGAAAGGTGCTTGCTTTATTAAAAAAAAAAAAAAAATCAATACAATTTCCCTACAGATTCATGATGTAAAATTCTATAATCAAGGCTTGTAGATTTGTAATTATGGTATGTCAGCTACATTTAAACAAGAGTGTTAAAAGATTGTTAAAGTTAAACTAACACAATTGCAGTGTGAATTGTCCTAGTCTCATTCTAATCTACTGGTGTCACTTTCATTTAATCAGAGGAGAACTATGGGCCAATGTCAGTGCTATTTCCGGTACCCTAACATTCTTTGTTCACATTGGATTTTAAGCCACTATCAACCTAAAATGGTTACAAAAAGATGTATTTAAGAAAGTATTTTTAATCAATTAATTCACTCACCAGTGGGCTACTTTAGCAGGCTTTACTGAAAACAAGTTGCCTTTAAAATTATTAAATAATCTCTTATGGTGAGTGGATGAAAACATTCTGTTCTTACAGAAGAATTCCTTAAACTTACCAAACTCTAGTAAAAAACAAACAAGCAGAAAAAAAACTTAATAACACAAATCCTATTTGGAAACTTATTGTGAACGTGTCATTTAGCTGAAATACCATACCAACATTTAAAACATCAATCCTATATTTTCATCTACTTTAGTGAAAATTTATTTATAAATCACTATTTAAATTAATACAGAAAAAAGCTACTCTGGCATGGACTCATATTTACAGGATGCATTTAAGTTTTAAGTAAGGTACAACATTCAATTCACACTATCATCAAAAAGTCTCCAAATAACACAGAAAAGTGTTGCTAGCTAGTTACAGAAGAGGTATGAATACTAATAATTCTGGTTTGCCTGTGGCTTTTCCAGTTTTACACTGAAAGGTTCACATCCTAGGAAGTCTTTCAGTCCTGGGTAAACAAGGGCAACTGATGCCACTCAGACATAAGGGGGGGGGGGGAAGGGACAGGGGAGAACTTTATAGTTCTGCACTGGAGAAAATTGGAGTAATATTTGGTAACTGCGACCCAGTAACAGATTATCAGTAGGTCCAGCAATCTACCTGGAGCATGGATCCAAATCTTTAAAAAGGCCCATACCTACCAACTAATACCCGCTAACAGTGAGACACATGTAAACAAAGGCTGCTGCTTGAAAAACAGTGTAATTACTCAACCAGCTCCTAGTGCATACGTATCTCTAGTTTCACAGACAGAATTAGTTCTGGAAAAACAATCCTGTTTCTGGGAAGGAGGTATTTAGGGAGCCCTAGGAATCAGAGGCTCAGGACGAAGTCAGCCTCATTGCTGTCCAACTCTCACTTTGTAAGCTTACCTAGTAACTGGATTCTTGCCTTGCTCCTAGGGATCTAACCTCTCTCTTAATATCCATTTCCAGAAATCAGATACTTTGACTTTGTTACCATTCAAGGTAACAAAGTTTCTCTAAGACTAGGGCACTGTGAGGCTTCCTCCTGTTTTTTTCCTAAGGCCTAAAATAATGCCCTTGAAACTTGCTTCTACTTTCCTTTCTAATACGGTTGCCATCCACTAGCCTGCCTTCACCGTTTTGCCAACATGCTGAAGCACCCATCTTTCACTCATTATTTGAGCTCCCCGATGCCAAATACCACCATCCATGTATTGCTTGTTTCCATACTCCTGGTAACATTCCACCTGCCTGTCCAGATTTCTTCCTAAAACCCACTACAGCGAACTTTTAGATCACCTGCTATTCTAGCAGATTTGATTAGACACTAAACTCTAAGAATTCACCCTCCCTTAGTATAGTCTACTGGAATTCAACTCTTATCTATGACTACTACTACCTAGAATATATTTCTAGTGGCTCTCTACTGCTGGAGAGAAAACTGAAGGAATTGGGGGCATGAAAGATGACTTTAAATCTCTTCTTCCAAATAAAACTATGATTTCTGAAGAGAAATGAGGCTATGGGAAATGAACATCTGACTAGAAAAATGGTGCTGAGAACAGAAATTGGTTTTTAGGCCATTGCTTTAAGAAACCAATGAACAGAATCCTGTTCTCAAAATCAAGAACATGTATGAATCATGAAACTAATCAAGAAGACTTAAACTAAATTTGGAGAAAGGAGAAAAATGTGTACCTTTAAAAACCTTTTTATTATGAAAAAATTTAAATGTAAGACTATAATGAAGGCCCATCATCATTCAGCTCCAGCAATCATTAATATGTTGCCCTTTTTGCTTCATCTATTTTTTTTCACTTTGCTGATATAAAATGTAGAATTTAAAAAATCGGATACTAAGGCAGAAGATGGAAAGAATCATAGTAAAATAAATTTCACCAAAAAAAAATAGCAAAAGAAAGTAGGGAACAATATTTACAAATTAAATGATTATTTACCAAGGCGAAATATGAGTAATAAACAGCTAACAGACATTTTAGGGTTTTTTTTTTCTTTTTCAAAAAAACACATCCTAGTACTTATGGAAAAGCTCTATACCAAAATGTCAACAGAAAAGCCATGAAAAAAAAAATGTACAGCAGACATCTCCATTAATTTATAAGCAATTTGAGATATAGTAGATTAAGGTTTCACAAAAGTGATCAGTTTACTGAAGTATGAAGAATCAAAATTAAAGTTTGATATGCCCTATTATTGAAACAAGCTGAATATAAAACTTTATTTCCAAGCAGTTCCATAAGTACTTGGGAATTTTTGAAAGCCTAAAAAGTTAGTTTATAATCTAAATGAGTTGGTTTTCTCTAGAACATGTACTGTAACCGTATAACTACTCGAACTGAGTAATTTCATAAACTCGTGTAGATCATTAGCATGAGAAAGGACAAGGTCATGTTCACAATTAATGGAAAACTACCATTAGAGTCATTTCTCATATGACTTCTGGCCTAAACCACTCTCCATTACATCCTGGTACTTCTGCCAAATAAATTTACTAAAATGACATAACCAAAGTAAGTTTAGCACCGGTGAACAACAGAACTCGGGGGTGAGTGATAGTGCAAATATTTATATTTTCAATTATATATCTCAATTCCTCTATTAGCACAAAAATATTTTTAAAAATATTCTTTCTTAAAATATTGTACTTAAAAAGTTGCAGATCAGAAACCCTGGTTCTTTTCCTTGCTCTGCCACTAACTGGTACACTGATCTTAGAGAAGTTTAGTTTTTCCACTTTAACTTCATGAAACCTCAGTTTCTCATCTGCAAAACGGGAATACAAACAATATTATTAAACATTTATAGCCACTGGCTACTTGCTTACATACTAGGTTAAACAGCATAGCAGGCCCTTCTTGCAAAACAACTTTATGAAGTGGGTACTTACTCCATTTTACAAACGAGGAAACTTAGGGACGGTGCAAGTCATATATTGAATAATACATAATAAACGGCGGAATCAAGATTTACACCCAAGCGGTCTCACTTCGGAAAAGGCTGTGCATGTTAACTGCTAGTCCTACTATTGCCTTACTGCCTTAACCACCAAGTTTCTAGGCAAGTACAGGGCACTACCATGCTAAGCCTCGGAGGAAATATCTTTTTTTTTTTTTTTAATGAATTTATTCTCCCCTTGGCCGAGGTCTTTCCTCTGGCGGAAATATTTTTAAAAGGGACAAAAGGAGGGGCAAAGAGGACGAAGCCCAGCTGGCTATTATCAGATATTTCTAAAAAAATAACCTGCTTCTTTATGAGCCTATTTGTCTGTACTCCTGGAAGGCCCCATCAAAAAATTTGATCTTCTTGGGTGTGAACATGCAAGTTCTAATAAAGCACCAGGCGTCTAACAGCCGCCAGGAAGGAGACCCGCCGCCGGGACGGCCCCGCAGACGGCCTCGCACCGCGCCTGGGGCGAGCTCCGCGCCGGCGGCCGGGGAGGAGTCGGCCCGCAGAGGTCGGGGGCGCGTGCGGGAGGTTCACGCCCCGCTTCCCAACCACTGCGAGTCCCGCCGCCCGCTTAGACCCCGCGGCGCCAGCTAGGTCGCATTTTGGGTGAGGACCGGGCTCTCGGCGTCCCCTCCGAAACTTCCAAACGGGCTGGCGGATCCTCCTGGGGACAGGTGACGGACGGAATCCGCGTCCCCGCCGTCAGGGCGGGACCCCGAGGCGCGCACACGCAGGCGGGCCGCCCGCCCGCAGCCCGGCCCAGCCCGGCCCAGCCCCCCGGCCGCGGCCGCCGCGCCTCCCGCTCGCAGCCCGCGGGCGCCCGCCGCTCCACCGCGGGGCTGTCGAGGGCAGAGGCGGCGGAGGGACACGTCCGGCCCGCGGGGTCGGAACCCGGCGCGCCCGCCCCGTCCCTGCCCGGTCCCCGCCGGCCGCGGAGCCCCGGGTGCGGCCTAGAGTCCCGAGCCCGCCTCGGGCCTGCGCTGCGCCCGGCCTCGGGCCGCCAGGCGGCGGGGGAGGGGAGGCGCTGGCGGCTGCGCCGCTCGCGGCTCCTTACCGCTTCACCACGCCGGTTTTGATCTTGATCTGCCTCACGCGAGGATCGGCCATGGTCCCTCGGGCGCCGCGGGAAGGAGGGGCGGAGAGCCGCGGTCACACGGCGGGGACGCAGCGCGGAGGAGGCGGTTGTGTCAGCGTCGCGGCCGCGCCCCGCGCGCATGCGCAGACCTCGGCGCGTCCCTAGCGCCTCGGCCACACCCGCGGGGCGGGGACGCGGGGCGCGGGTCCCGGTCCCGGAGGCTCTCCCTTGGCGCCGGCTGTCTCTCGCCTGCACCCGGTCCTCACCTCGCGGAGCCTCCCCTCGTCTCCCTTAACCCTCCATTTACTACTTCAACAGCCCTTATTTCAGTGTGGACACAAGTTACACTTTTCCCGCTCTCCCCAGCCTGGGCGGGCTGGGGAACTTCAGTGTCTCCCCCGATAGGTGGGTTTGGCCATGACCTTGCTTGGCGACGTTATCCGCTTAATAGAGTCACCTAAAAATCATAATGCGTATATTTCCGATGTCACTATCTGGTGTCAAACGGGACAAAGAGATGTATGTTTAATGAAATAAAACTACCATCGTGCACACCATCAAGACAAATCTTTATCCTCTACCTCACACCCCTGTAAAAAAAAAAATGTGTGTAGGTATGCATCTCACAAAGGACATGATTATAGGACTTATTCAAATAATAGTCACCTATGGTATATCTTAAGTATTCAACTTAGGAAAATGAGTGTGGCACACAAAAGCTGGGGCTTCGTGGTCAGACGACGGGGTTCCGCCCTGCTGAGCCTGTTACTTTGTATGCAAAATGGAAATAACAATAACAGAGTGTGAAGATAAAAGCTCAATGCCTGATGCATCGTAGATACTCAGTAACTTTTGGCCATTGTTGGATATAGAAAAACTTCTCTGTTGCATAAAATGAGGCACACCTCCAGTCAGCCTCTTCCTGATGGAGTCTCCCAAGGACGCAGGGCAGAGCCTCCGTTGTTTTTTGTTGTTGTTGTTTTCTTGGTATCACCCTCAATGACATCGGCCTGACTATCTTTTCCTGTCCCTACTGGATTTACTCATTCTGGCTTTCACGTCTGGCTCTGGGACACCCACCCACTCTGCCAACCCAAGACCCTTATTTTAAATCCAGGATCAAACAAAACCCACCTCCTGGAGAAAGTCTATGACAGATCCCTGCCGATTCAAAGCTCCCTGGATACTTTGGAACCACCCAATATTCATTTTTATTTTTGCTACATTTCTTTTAAAAACGATTGTTTGAGTCCTTCATGAGGGTGTGCTAACTCCCTCAGTTGGATTAAAGCACCTTTAGAGGCAAGAATCTTGTCTTCCATAAATCTTTCTCCCCTAACCGCCTCCTGTGTTCTGTACACACCAGGTGGTAAATTCAATAACTATTATCATCCAACTGGCTGGCACACTGAAATACAATTTCAAATGACATAGAAGAGCTGTGAAATACTGGGGGGCGAGGAGTGAAAAAAACAAAAAACCCAGCAGACTCACCAAAGCAAAATGCTATAATTAGAAATCCAGTAGATGGTTAATATAGTTACTGGTCAGCCCCATAAGGCAAACAAATAGAAGCCAAAAGATTGTGCAGCTAGGGCTCTTGTTACTAAGGAGGATATCCCTTCAGTCTGGCAACAAAAGCCATGTAACTCTTCATATTTTCCTTTTTGCCTTGGTTTTCAGAACCTTAGAGCTCAATTTCATGTTGATTTGCAGGAATTTCCCTCAGCCTAGGTTTTCTGATGTAAACACCTACTATCTTCCCCAACCCATAACCCTACTTCCACCCTTTTGCTCTTTTTCTCTTTCTTTTAATGATTTCGTACCTGTGACTTTACTGTAAACCAGTAGTAAATAAATGCAACACAACAGCCAAAGACTGCTGCTGCTGCTGCTGCAGCTGCTCTGTGTACCCAGGCCCAGGCCCCCAGGAGAGAGTGTGTGTGTCTGTGTCTGTGTGTACTAAGTTGTATGCTTGAGACTATAGGTTAAGATCATGGAGTGTGGCCTCACCCCTGAGGATTGGGGATCAGGCAGAATTGTTCCCAGTGTGAGTTTACAGCAGTGATTGAGGGCTTTAACTCCAGGGTCTGACTGCCTAGGGTTACATCCTAGTTCTGCTTTTTACGTGTAAACTTGGACAAATTACTAACTGCTTTATGTTCCAAGTCTCTTCATCTGTAAAATGTGGGTGATAATAATAATAGTACCTACCTCATAAGGTTGTTATAAAGCTTAAATGAGTTAATATTTGTAAAGTGCTTAGGACAGTGCCGGTACTTATTAAGACCCATGCAAAGTGTTCATTAAATAAATAAGTCCTGGGAAGGAGGTGCGAAATAGGAAACTAAGAACATGGTAGGATACACATTCATATGAATACAGAAATGTACATGTTGTCATTAGTGAGATCATACTGAATTCATGTTTAACTGTTAACTCCATAGAAAAAGGACCTGTATTGGACTTATTCACCACTGTATCCCAGTATGTAGCAATGCCTAGCACATCATACTTACTCAATAAGTATTTCTTGAATGAATAAATGCTGCTTTAAAACTCTTTTTTCCATTTAACAACACATCACGGAGGCTTCCCATTCCAGCAAGTAGGCTACTAAGATAATTAGAAACACACACACACACACACACACACACACACACACACACACACACACCATCGTTCTCTGGGCCTGTTCCTTTGGGTCTGGACTTTGAGGAGATAGACCTCTGGAAGGTCCTTTCTTGTTACTGGACTACTAACCATAGGACGACTGACCAAGGGAAAGTGTACTAACCCTAGGTGGCCTGCAGCATCAAGATAGGGAGATGCCTTAAGGCCTTTGAAATAGAAACTATGCAAATTGCGTTTCTCAGTGTTTGGCACCCTTTTGTTCTGTTATCTCTAAACCTTAATGGAGTTCTTTTTAAATATTCCAGCCTGGGCCTCAGGTGAACTGTAAGAACGAATCAGTAGGGGACTCAATAGGGATAAGTTAATCAACGTTTGAGATTGAGACTTGACAAGATCCCCGGGATTGGGGGAATCTGGCAGAACAAGGGGAAGTCTAGCCATCTCCTCCCTGAGTGGCAATTCTTCCATCGCTAATCTTGGAGGGTTGAGGTACTATTTTAGTAAACAAGGCTGCAGATTCCCTTACAAATATACAAGTTATTTTCCCCATATACTTACAGGGCTATGAACATCGCTGCACGACATTCTCCCCCAATTGACTCCAAGCTCCTCAAGAGGAGAGACCACGCTGCATTCATTCATCTTAGCTCCCCAGTACCAAGCTTAATGCTTAGGGCCTACTAGATGCACAGTAAGTATTTGCGGAGTTAAAGAAAAGTCAAACTGAGTAACCTGCATGCAAAGAGACACAGATCGATAGGGCTTACCTGCACTTGCTCTAATGTTGTACTTCTGTTTAATAAAACCGATGGCCAATTGGAGAAGACACCCTAGAGAGATTGCTTAAGTAAAGTACTGTTGATAAAAGGATATTTTTGTGAAATGTCTCTGATAACTACCTCTAGGTGCTTGAAAGACTTGAAATATTTCCTTCATCATTAGGAATTATACCTCTTCCGAAGAGATCTAGAAGAGTCTTTTCCTTCCCTGCCACTAGTGCATGTTTTCAAATTCTCTTGGCCATCCCTCTTACTGGAGCTTTGGCAGTAGCACCCGACCACACTCAGACTTTAACCAGCATTGCATGAGTACAGCCTGACAGTCCCCTGCTTCCAGCCTGGGCCATGAGCCCCACTAAGACAGGAGGCAGGCATGGGAAATTGCTCAGTACATGTATACACATAACCAGTATTGCAGGGGAACAGTACCCCCCCTTTCATTCTCCAGGTGGCAGGTGGTTTTAAGACACATTTTATAAGGCTCTTCAGATGGTCCCATGGAATCAAGCACCAATCACCTGTAGCAATGGCGAACTCAGTAATCCATGCTTGCATTTGCTTTTCTTCTCTCCCTGTTTCATGTATTCATTCCTCAAATCCTGGCCTCCAGAATCACTTTCCAAATAAGTGGGGTAATAATATACTGCACTTGGGAGTACTGTTCTGACTCATTAATCAAGTGATTCAGAAGACTGCCAGCTTTTAGTGGGGCACAGAGCAAAAGTGGGCTCTGCCTCAGATCTAGGCTGCAATGCCAGCTGCCCTGATATCCAGGTGATATAGCCCAGTAGAGCGAACGATACTGATGTATCTTGTGGATAGGATGCTATGTGGAGTCTCTAGTAAACCCTAAGAGGAGAGTACCAGACAGGCCACGCCTACTTGAGATAGAAGTCAGTATTAAAATTTTTACCATATGAATTTATCACTGTTTAAAGTCTTCCTCAACTATGCTTTCTACTCTATTTATAAACTGTTCATGGCATCTATGGTAGACACCATTAAGTGACTTACCCAATGTTCATTCCCCAAACCCTTCTTCTTTACCTGCTTCCATTGTAGGGCTTACTTTCTCAACCTCCCTTGCATCTAGAGGTGGCCAGGTGTACAGTTCTGGGCAAATAGATATAGGTGGAAAAATGTAGGTGGTTCCTGGAAATGCTTTCGATTTCTTGATTAAAAGGACAAATTTCGGGAACTACCCTCTTCTCGCTTTTTCCATGAAAGTAGATGGAATAATGAGTTAAAATATCCATCTGTCAACCATGAGGGAAAGACAAACATTTCAGAGACTCCAGCCCTGATATCATTGAGCTGCTGAATCAAAACCAGCAGCTGTCTGTCTTTAGTCATCTTACATGAGAAAAACACATCCTTGTGTATTTAAGCTATTGGTTATGAGATTTCTGTTATTAACAGCCCAAAGGATTTCTAACTGACACAGAATCCATTAGAGCTCCATGTGTATGTCTCTTTGTTGAGGAGAGGGGACCATATAGCCATTGGATCTTTGGAATAAAGATGCCTATGAAAACAAAAATGTCTCTAATTGTGATTTTCGTAATGGACTGTGTTCTCATTGTTCACATACAACTTAAATGACCCCAGGTCACAGAGTATGGATGTTGGAGGGCTGCAGGTTTGAGACAATAGGAGTTCTACGCAGGTATCAAGAGAATACAATCCTTTTGCCACTGAGTTACAGAAGGCCCTATTTACAGCTGAATAGGTATCTAATATAACAATTCATTGTTCTGACACATATTGCAATCATCATGTGCAGTTTTTAATGCATCGTGTTACATTAGCTCAGCCCATGGTCTAACACCATGTAACATAAATTTTGCTAAAAGGAATGACATTACATGACACTGACTTTCAAAAGACATACACTATTTTTTCAGATCACATACCTTTTATCCATGAGTGCCCAATTCAGAAATCAAGCTGGCAGACGAAAGTGGAGTGAATGTGTAGCCTCAAAGCAGCATATTTATCTTGAGTAGTTTTGCACATTCCTACCTGTAGTCAATGATTCCATTCCATTTTTATGTTGAAATGCATGAGCAACATTAATGGACCTTTTCCTGTCACCTGAAGTAAGACTTTTATTCAGGGTCAATCAAGAGAGACCTGAGAGGTGTTTTTGGATTACACACTATAAATAAGATCTTTTTATATGTTTATCATGAGCTATCTATGTTCTATGTGAAACTCTCAGCAAAATATTTGTGATTATTTTATTTTTATCCTATCTATGACTGTTCCTTTCAGTAAGATATCTTTCTTAGGTTTGAAATATTTTCAGTTGTCATTACATATTCTTTTTTGATATTAATAGGAAACACAACACAAAAGGGAATAAGGATTTTTCGATAACAGATTGCAGTTTCCAGATTACTAAAAGAGTACTCTAAATACTGGTTCACAAAGATCCATTCGCATAGGATTTTTTAATTTAAATTATTTACTTCTTTATGAAATTATTTTACAACAGTTTCTTGCCCATGATAGTCAACTACTGAAGGCCTGGAGAATTCTTGTTGGGTTATAAATCCAAGAAAAATTCAGCTATCGTCTGTGAAAGCTTACCAGGATTCTGCAGAATAGTCTGTCAAGGAAAGGAAGTCTTTGGGAAATGGCTTTTCCCTTAATATTTTAAGGTAATATAAAGATGTTACTTCTTATTTGAAAAGAGAAATTTCATTTCAAGTTCCACATTTCCACTTCCACAACTTCTAATTTTAACATTACTACCCTAATATTTAATTATTACATTATTATTTCATTATTACTACAATTATTTCTTTTCCCTTATTATCATATTCTTTCATATATATGAGTGTGATTTTCATTTAATCCTATAATTGAGATTTTTTTAAGAATTCTTTTCATATATTAATAGTTACATGCTTCCAAATGATTTGGGAATTTTAGATCTGATAGAATTCAACCAATTCTCCTTGGATTTTTAGACACATAAAAAATCACAGTAATGGAATTCAGTAAAGACCTTGGTTGAATTCAGTACAACAGAAGCCTGCATGATACCAAGTAACAAGTAATTAATGACTGATTTTTACCCCCACTTGTTACTCAAACGTTTTGGTATTCAATCAAGCAGTGCTGCTCCTGAAATGATTAAAGGCGGGGAATTGGGCCTCAACTAAGATGTATTCTTATTGGATAACTTGAACAATTTCCTGATTCTCTTGGAGAGTTAGTTTCCTCAACTGTAAAGTGGAGATAAACTATCTGCCATGCAGGGTTGTGTTTGTTGTGAAAATTATGCAAGACGATGTATGTAAAGGATCCAACACAAGGCCTGGCATATCATAAGTACTCAAAAAAATGGTAACTATTATTGTCTTTATGCATGTAGGCAAAGAATATTATCCAGAATTGATGATTTTTAATAAAATTAAATTGTGGAGCAAGTTTATTTTTTCAATGAATTAGCAAAAGATCCCACTAGAAACCACTACTTATCCATATATAAGGGTTATAAGTTGAGTTGTGAATATTATTGGATTGATTGTCCATCACAAATAGTAAAGAAAAGGAATCCTCACATGTTAGATTTATTATTGGCAATTTGCAATGTTAAAATATCCTTCAAATGAATACATTTAAAATATTCTGTATAAATTGTGTATATATACCTATCAGATTTAATGCTAGCTATGTAACTTTGGAACAGGTATTAATTTTTAATTTTTCTTCAGAAAGACTTATGGTATGATAAAATGCAATAGTGTAAATAAAGACACAATTCTTCACATGTATTAAGTGTTCAATAAATGATAATTACTATTATTTACCAATAGGGCAGAATCTAATAAGTGAACTTTTTTCACTCTGAACGACACATCTTACATTAAAAATATTTATAACAATGATTAAAACTGCCTCTTAATGCGTCTATATTTTACTTTTAGTACAGCAAAAAAAAAGAAAACTCAGGTAGTGAAATTCCTAAGAGTTAAAAGAAAAATAGATGAAAATCAATAAAATTGCAGAAAGGGTTTATTAGCATTCCCAATTCTTCATTTAAAAAATGAGAATTTGTCTTCATCAAATCATTGGAGAATAAACACTGGGAATGCAATATTATTTAACTCATAATAAATAAAAATTAGTGCCTACAACTAAAGACTGATATATCATTGAGGTTGTCTACACTATTGCACATAGTGGAATTTTGCTTTCTTTGCTTTATAAAAGTTAATTTCCATAAGTGAAGATGAAAAATATCAATGTTTTAAAAACACTCCTTTGTAAGTGGTTGACGAAGTCTGGATGAATATTACACAAATCAAGCAACTATGTTTTAACTGTTCTAACAGGAATAAAAAATAGTAGGGGGATAGCATTCAAGACATGCTCTCTAAGCATATTATGTCTCTCTAAGACATAACATATCTCTCAGTTACAAAACGATAAAAGCAGACTGTCTGAATACTTTGTGAAATATTCAAAAGGAGAAAAGTAAGCTTCAGAGTTAAAAAAAACAAACTACCAGTTGTCAGTGGCTGTTGCAAACTGTTTAAGCTGGACATTCAACTGTACCCTTTCAACTTTCATCTTTTCTATTTTTGCTTTTGCAACTAATTGGAAATGGATATAAGGCAAAAAAGACAAGAGTGAATAACAACACAAATGAATTTAATATAAAGCCAAGAGCTGAAAGAGAATGGAGAGCAGGGATGAGTTGAGAAAAGGAAAGAAATAAGGGCGAAACTAGGCTTGTGGTTAAATAGGTCAAAAGGGTGTGATCAAGGTGGCAAGCCCTGTGATCAAAGTGGCAGTTAGACATGGTGACGCCCTGAGTTCTTTCAACTTTTCTGCATTTGGGAAGTTAGATGGGGAGCACTCGTATTTCGTGTTTACTAGGATATTTTTTCAGTTGTATAATAGAGATTAAATAACAGTGGCATAAATAAAGGGTAGGTTTGCTCTGCTCCCTCAGGTTTCAGAAGCCTAGACACCTGCAAAATTGTTCCTCCATACTCTGGATGTTGCCCTTTGTATGGTCAGAGGTGGCTCCCTTTCCAGCCTCATATTGCATGTCCTTTTACACACACGAACTGGAAGATGCTTGAAACGCTTCTGTTCATATTCCATTGGCCAGAACTTAGTTATATGGCCACATCTCATTACAAGAGAAGAGGAAAAATGTAGTCTCCAGCTGGGCTGTCGTGTACCCAAAGTCAGGAGTTCTGTTTCTAAAACAGAAGAGGGAAGAATGGATATTTGGGTTCAATTAGAAGTTTCTGCCACAGGCCTGCTTTGGGATACAAAATATCACTGATTCCAACTGCTTCAGTGTGTGCTTGGGAAAGAGATATGTAAGTGGGGGCAATTTGCATACCTTCTATCTGTAGGCTTTTGCCAATTACCACACTGCCTTAATTACTGTAGCTTTGTAGTAAGTCTTGAAATCAGATAGGATGAGTTTTTGTTGTTCTTTCTCAGAATTGTTTTGGTAATTCTAATTCACCAGTGTTTACACCTAAAATTTAGAATCAATGTTATCTACTAAAATTCCTGCTGGGGATTTGATTGAGTTTACATAAAATCTATAGATCAATTTGAGGAGAATTGACTATTTAACAATATTGAGCTTTAAAATTTATGGACACAATTTATATCTCCATTTGTTTAGATTCTCTTTGATTCCTTTCATCTGTATTTTATAGTTTTTAGTATTCAGATCCTGCATATATTTTGCAGGATTTATAGCAAAGTATTTCCATTTTTTGTGTGTGCTACCATTAGTTTAAAAATACTTAACTTTGAATTGTTCATTGCCAATATATAAAAATTAAGTTGATTTTTATATAGTGGTCTTGTATCCTATGATTTTGCTAAATAATTTATTAATTCTAGGAGCTTTTTTGGTAGATTGTATGAGATTTTCTACATAGACAACCAGGTCATCTGCAAATAGAGACAGTTTATGTCTTCCTTTCTATATCCTGCCCTTGTTTTCTTTTTTGATCTTAGCATGTAGACTTTTTTTTTTTTAACCATTAAGATGTAATTGTTTTGCAGATGCTCTTTATCAGATTAAGGAAATTCCTTCCTTTCTCTAGTTTTCTGAGAGTTTTGATCATGAATGGATGTTGAATTTTGTTAAATTCTTTTTTTTGCATCTATTGAGATGATTATGTGGACTTTCTACTTTAGTCTGTTAATATGGTAAATTACATTGATTGATTTTCAACTTGTTGAATCAGCCGTGCACTCCTGGAATGAACATCACTTGGTGATAATGTATCATCCTATTTATGTATTCTTAGATTTTATTTTATAATATGTTGCCAAGGGATATTGCTCTGTAGTTTTCTTGTATTGTTTTTATCGGCTTTTGGTAACGGGAAAATTCTGGCTGTTCTTTCTGTTTTCTAAAAAAAAATTAAGTAGAAAGGAAAATTAAGTAGAAAACTTCCTACTTAAATGTTTGGTAGAATTCACCAGTGAAACTATCTGGGCCTGGAATATTTTTTTTGTTGGAAGATTTTTAACTGCAAATTCAATTCGTTGATAGGTATAGAACTATTGAAATTAGCTATTTCTCTTTGCATTTTGGTAGTTGGTGTCTTTCAAGGAATTTGTCCATTTTATCAAAGTTGTTGAATGGATAAACAACTTGGATAAAATGGACATAGTATTGTTTGTAGTAATTCCTTATTATCCTTTTAATGTCTATAGAGTCTGTAATGATGTCCATCTTTTTCTTCCTGATATTGGTAATTTGTATCCTTTCTCTCTCTCTCTTTTTTTGGAGGTAAAATATACCTAATATAAAATTAACCATTAATGATTTTAAAGTGTACAATTCAGTAGCATTTAGTACATTCATAATGTTTTACAACCGTCATCTGTATCTAGTTCTAAGACTGGTGTCTTCCAAGGTAATTTACATTTGAAAAAAAGAGGTTAATTAAGAAGACTGTGTGAATGAGGCAAGACAAAGGTTAGAATGGAGGTTCTCACTGGACTGTAGCAAGGGATCAGGAGTGAAATGTTTTGGATACTCAATGCCATTTGATTCAAATAACTTTGGTGTGGTGCTTGGGAAAGAGGAGTATGTGGATGGTGGGGGCAGGTTCCATGTCTTGTAACCATTGTCCTCAAAAAGGCATAAGAATATGTGGCTGCTTTTACATTATCATTAATGTGGAAATACTTCCTAGGGGAAGAAAGTGTAGGGGACAATTTCTCTGAAATCAGTGGTGCGTGGCTTAGCTCAGAACTACAATGACAGACAATTAGTATTTCCATAAATGCTGCCTTGAGCCATATCTGTGTAACCTAGACCTGTGATGGAGAGAGGTTCCAGATTTCAGGGAAATGAAGGACGTGTAGGCAGTAAGCAGGTGATCAGCTGTTAGGGTAGTACTGCTTAAGAAGCTTTCCTTTTCGAACTGGGATATGCTAAACAGATCCAAAGCATGTACATTCTTCAGCAATATAAGCCTGAATAATTACACAAAGCCACAATTTTTAAATTCGGATTTTGGCTTAACCATCAGGACTGGCTTATTTCTTTGACATACTGGCTAAATCATTTCTTCTCTTGGAGACAACTGACTACAAAGTGTTCAAAGCATGCCCCAGAATTATTCTTCCTTTGCCCTTCGGACAGCCCCAGAAACCTCCCAGAAGCAAGCAATTGTTAAGCCATGCTCTCTTCCCCTAGAATATCCTTTCAAGCCTCGCCTCAAGCCAAAATAATAACCTTTTGAAATCTCAGCTCTAAGAAAGTCCTAAAGTAAGCACTCAATACTATGGAAACAATCATTTGACATCATTCCAGTAAATCCATCTTTGGGCTATGCAGCTTGTTTTACTGTAATGGTGTTATTTTGGGATTTATTGGCTTCCAGAACTAAGAAAAAGATATAGGAGCACCTTGAGCAACTGCTCAGTTATGAAGAAAGGAGAAAAAAGTCAAATCAAATATCTACAAAATGTGCCACGCTATTGTTCATTTATTTCTTCCCGTTTTCTTCCTATTTTGACAAATTGTTTGACGTGAACTCATCTCATTTTTGTTTTTTGAAAATCATATACAGATTCTTAGACATGAGTAAACATCTTTTTGCCCATTTCAACAGCTTATATATACATCTATATCACTCAAGTTACAGCCAAGAGACAGAAATCATACCAGTTATTAGAACAGAGAAAATACAATTGTTATTCATGTATAAAGTTGTTAACTAAGTAAATGAAAGGGCAGAAGAGGTGTCACAGAGGCACCTTCTGCAAGAAGCATTTACTAGCCCTAGAACTGGAGAACAAAGGAAAGAAACTGGAATTATTACAACGTAGGAACCAAGAGCAGGAAGCTGACCTCTGAAGAGAGAATTTCAGGCTGCTGATGCAGGTGTCTCTGAGAGGGCAGGATGAATCGGGTCCTGCAATACTGAACAACTCCAAAGTGAATTAAGCTGCTCCTACAGGAAGGAACTGAGGCTGTTGGAATAAAGAAGTGATGCTAGTACGGATCTTGAGATTATTATGCTGAGTGAAATAAGTCAGATAGAAAAAGTTGAGAACCATATGACTTCACTGACGTGTGGGATATAAAATTGAAAACAACAAAAGAACAAGACAAACAAATAAAGAAACAAAAACTCATAGACACGTGGTTACCAGAGGGTAAAGGGGAAGAGGGAGATAGTAGAAGAGGGTAAAGGGGTCAAATATATGGTGATGGAAGGAGAACTGACTCTGGGTAGTAAACACGCAATATGATGTATAAATGATGTGTTACAGAATTGTACACTTGAAACCTATGTAATTTTACTAACCATTGTCACCCAATTAAATTTTAATTAAAAAACAAACAGTGATGCTAGTGTTATGCTCACAGAAACAGGAAACATTCAGGAAGAACAAGAAGGAGCCAGTCCCTTCTTTTTCCTCTGGCATTATAGCTCCCTGACAAAGTGGAAATGTGGTTTTTAGAATTTTAAAGTCAGCATCACAATGTAGAGTATAGAAGGGTGGGTTTAGGTGTGAGAGATAAAAACTTAATAACTGGAAGAACATTTCAACAACTTATTCAACTTGCACTGCAATTAAGCAAGAGGAAGATACCAGATAGAAAGGCTGGCTGGCGGCCAGTGAGTGGCTCCCAGGCACTGGAAGAGTACCCTTGGTTCAGGACTTGGTTCTCAGCTTTATAGGTCGACAAACTCAACTTTGTCAGAGCACCAAGAGCAGACAGACGTCAGAGGGGTGGGTCACATCATCCAAATTACAAGGGACAGATGAATAAACTCAAAGGCCAAGGTATTAATTTATAGTGAGAAATACAACTGCTTCAATGTTTGTTAAACTGGTAGACATATCCTTTCATCTCCCGGAAAATATGACAGTCAGAATGTCTCGATGGTCATGGAGTGAGAGTAGGAGAGTTCGCTGGATGTGCTCCATGGCTTTATAACTAACTGTCTGATGCCATTACAGAGGTGCATTGCACAAACTGGCATGGCATTAGCCAGTTCGTATCCTCAACACTTGTACAGAGCTAGACAGAGCCTCCCCCCGACCCCCACCGCCAAACTCTTACTCTTTCTCTAGTCTTTTCTTGGCAGAGTCCCGCCTTCTGTTAGTATCTTTTCTTCATATAGTTAATATACATAGTTATAGTTTTATTTGTCCTTGGTGAATGGTCTTGGACAAGTTATTAAGTCTTTCTGAGTCTTTCCTCTTCCTTAGATGAGGAATAAGGAGCCCTATGTCATGGGGCTGTTGTATGGATTAAAAACAGTAGTACATGTAAATATTCATAGGACAGTGACTAACGTACAGGAAGCTCTCAAAACACACAGATTCCATCCTGCTTTGCTTATATTAAGACACTCTTCGCTTTTGACATTTTCCCTTTAAAAATAAGAGTTAAATGGCTCTATAGCATTCATTCCATTGAAAGGATGTATCATTTTATTTAATGAGTAGCTACTGTTGGGCAGAAAGACTGTTTCTAATTTTGTGTTATTATACTTGATGTTTTATTTCTGGTATCCTGCCAGGCAAAGTTCCCAGATAGATACTCCCACTGAAAACAAATTAACCATGCTGAGAACATATTCAAAAGCATCAAAGAGCTGGCAAGGATATGAAGGCCAAAGACTACCTAAAGGCAGAACCCAGATCAAATACAAAAATATCTTAAAAGCATCCAGGGATAAAAGGTAGTTTACTTTGAAGAGAGCAGCAGATAGGTTAAGAGCTATGTTCCCCAAGGCAACAATGGAAGCAAGAAGCCAGGGAGATGATATCTTCAATGTGACAAGCTATGTTTTCTAGCATTTCCTTTGGTGCTGGTCTGCTGCTAGCAAACTCTCTCTGTGTTTTTTCTGAAAACGCCTTTCTTTTGCCATCATCTTGAAAGATATTTTCACTGGGTATAGAATTCTAAATGATAGTGTTTTATTTTCTTGATATTTAAACACAGACGTGCACACACACACACACACATACACACACACAAATACCTACACATATATATTTGTGCTGGAAAAAATGTAAGCTCATATAGAAAGTCTGAAAAAACCAAATGAATAAAAAAGTGATAATTATGTGGGTGAATCAAAACAAAAATTGACTATAAAACAACAACATATGTACCAATGTTTGTAATTAATGTATTTACTTTCCTACTGAAAAATACAAAACCTTAGAACACTTTAACTCCATTTACCCCCCTCATGACTTCTATGCAATGGTTTTAAATTGTTTACAGTTTTAAATTGTCATGCGTACAGGACAATAATTTTAAATTAAAACACATGACAACAATTTCATAGAAGTCTTGAGGGGAATAAATGGAATTAAAGTGTTCTAAGATCTTGTATTTTGTAGTAAGAAAGTAAATAAACCAAATGTTCATCAGCTGATGAATGGCTAAACAATCACCATAAAACATATATTCATAAAATGTAGTATATCCATACAATGAAATATTCAACAATATTCAAAAAGAAATGAAGAATAAAGTGCTGATACATGTTACAACATTGATGAACCTTGAAAATAGTATGCTAAGAAGCCAGTCACAAAAGGCTACATATTGTATAATTCTATCTGTATAAAATGTCCAGAATAGAATATCCATAGAGAGCGGAAGTAGATTAGTAGTTGTCATGGGCTGCAGGTAATGGGGAATGATTGCTAATGGATACAGGGTTACTCTTTGGGGTGATAAACATGGTCTGAAAATGACATAGTGGTAATGATTGCACAACTCTGTGAATATACTAAATACTATTGAGTTTATACACTTTAAATGGGTGAATTGTATGAAATATGAATTGTATCTCAATAAGACTGTACTTAAAAGAAACACGAAAAGATACCATTGAGAAAGGCAATCTTCTATGCCCAGCCTTTTGACCTCCCCCACTTGGGCATGTGAAAATGGGCCTTGGACCCAGAATACTTCTTTACTAAAAGAAAAAGAGTCCTCACGGCATGCGCTGGGCTTATCACTTTGTGTGGGAATATTGTTCTCTGTTCCAGGCTCAATGTGTGCTCCTTTGTTCTGCTGGAATGTATGCTTCAATGACCTTAGGCTCACTCCTGGCTTTCAGTATTTCTCACTCCACTGGGGAGGGTTAGAGTCTTGCTCTTGTGGCACAAGAGAAGTGCAGATAGGCCAATTGCCCTTCATTGGCTAATGGGGGCACCGGCTAGCCATGGGGGACCATACACCCTATCAGAACTGATCTTGCTCTGTTTCTTCTCTATGTGAATATAGTGTTCCATCCAGTGCTTAACTGTGTTGTGTATTCCTTGATGACTCTGACACCACAATGCAGAAGTGTTTGCACTTTTATTCCTGGTGGCTGGCATTGTGGTGGTCCTTGCTATTCTTTGTATAGTTGGAGTCACCCCCACCCCAGGTGTTGGCAACCAGTGTTCTGCTAGACTGATAACGTTCTCTACCTTCGATTGGCAAAAGTGAAAATGTCTGACAATTTCTGGTATTGATGAGGATCGGGTGCAACTGAAACTATCATATGCCAAAATGTAAATGAGTAAAATCACTTTGGAAAACAGTTTAGTGTTGTTAGGAAAGTTGAACATCTGCTAATCTATGCTGTTCTACTTCTTGATTATACCCAAGCGAAATTCTTATACATGTGCAGCAGAAAATGGGAATAAGAGTCTTTTAGCAGCCTTGTCTATAATAGCAAAAAATAGATCATCAAATATTCATCAAGGTAGAATAGATAAATATTGCACAGCAGTAGAAATGAATGAACTGGAACCATACCCATCAACAGTCAAGAATCTTAAAAACATAATGGAGAGCAAAGGAAGCAAATAATAGAACACAAACAGCATGACTGCATTTATATTAAATTCAAAAGCAGACAAAACTAAACACTATATTATGTAGAAATATATTTAAAGGTGGTAAAACTCTAAGGGGAAAAGTGGAGAAATGATTGTTCAAAGGTTAGGACAATTGTTACTCATGATAGAGAAAAAAGCCATGAAATTGGGAAAGGGCACAGGGGGAGTGATGCTTTATTTGTTATCCTGGATGGTGGCTACGCAGTACTTACTTTATTACAGCTCTTTAAAATAAACTCCAATGTTTTGTGCATGCTTCTGTATATAAGGTGTATTTCACAATAAAATAAAATGTTAAGTGAATTTCCTGGTCTATGAATCGTTGCACATGTCTGATAATTTCATTAAGCTAATTTCTTAGAAGCTGAATAACTGGGTCAAAAGACATTAATATAGTCAAGGTTTTTATGATCTGTTGCCAAATTACCATCCAGAAAGACTGTACCAGTTTCCCTTCCCATAAGCAGTGCCTCAGAGCTCCTGGCTGTATTGCATGAGTAAGTTGTTACCCTCGCCCTACCCATATTGTCTCCTACTTTCTACATAACTCCCTGTATTCTGGTTTCCAACCCAACTTTCCATTAAAACCTCTCTCTTTTAGGTGATTGATACCCTCCTGTTTATGAAATTTAATGACTACTTTTCCCCTTGAATGATTTAAGGATTTATTTGCCCTAAAAACTTTTCCTGATGGCTGATATCATCCATCATCTGTGGCTTTTAACTTTTTTAATTCTTAGATAGTCATTTGGCTCCCAGTTCTGCCCATGGTTTCTTATGAACTATCTCAAGTCTCAAAGACAAAAATAATTTTAAAACTGGAGAGTTCTCCTCATTCATCATCATCATCATCAGTGATCATCATTGTTACTGATTAGCCAGCTTCATGGATGTCGGTGAAGTCCATTGACTGACGATGTTTAAGTGCTGTTGTAGCTAATCTGCAAAGGTGAACCCCAATATACCAGGCCTCCTGGTATTCACACCCTTGGATACTCCCTTTCCACATGGAATCTGAGCTGGCTCTATAACTTGCTTTAATCAAAAGATGTGGCAGAACTGACTCTTTGCCAGTTCCAGCAATGTGCCTTAAGAAGCCCTGGCAGTTTCTGTTTTTTGTCCTATTGGGAGCCCTAGGCAACTATGTAAAAAGTTTAGTTGCTCTGATGGAAAAAAACAACAACACATGGGGACACCGTGCAGAGAGGCCATTTGGACAGGGAGAGGCCTTGACACTACATGGAAGAGAGAAGCCTAGCCATCCCAATGTCCAATTGAATCCAGCCTTCCAGCCATCCCTGCCAAAGCACCAGACATATAAGTGAAGCTATTTTGGATGAGCCAGGCCTAACCACCATCTGACTGCAACTGCATGAGAAACTGCAAGAAAGACCACTAGAAGAACCACCCAGTTGAAACCAGTTAACTTGTAGAATTACTAGAATTGACCATAAGTTGTTGTTCTAAGCCACTAAGTTCTGAGATGGGTTGTTACACAAGAGATAATGGAAACAAATTTCCTTCTAGCTTGTCCCTCATATTTAACTCTTGGGATACGGCAAAGCTTTTGCTTCATTTAAGGTAAAACTTGAGATTCTTATGGTCTGAATTAAGTACATCTCTGCAAAAAAGGGAGATGTCCTAGAAAACAACAGTGAGGGTTTACGTTATATAAGGAAGTAACACGTGAGCTAAAACCTGAAGGATGCAGAAGATCCAGACATGTGGTGAGCTAGAGGAAGGGCATCTCAGAAACAAGTGAGGAGACCGTGAGATGAGAAAAAGCTTCGTGTGCTCTTGGAACAGAGTAGAACTATCTATAGGAGCAAAGACACAGAGGCAGGGGAGCCAAACCCTGTTGGTCCCCACATGGTAAAGCCTGAATCTTAGACCCCCAATTGTTTTTTGGGATTAATCTGTGACAGTAATCTCTTCACTTCCATAGGGAACAGAACAAGTGGTGTTTGAGGAGTTTAACTACCATGATGAAGGATATAAGCTAGAAAAGTAATGGTCAGGTAAACCTATTTCTCAGATGGACCCCATTCTGTTGTGACTTCTACCCCATGCCAACAGTATGTATCTTAATAGACACCTTATCCTTTATATTAGTCAGGGTAAAATGCAGGAAATGAAAACTACTATAGGTATTTAAGCATCAAAGTATTTAATGTAGGCAACTGGGTGTTTACAAAAT
Source organism: Rhinolophus hipposideros (assembly GCF_964194185.1). NCBI lineage: Eukaryota > Metazoa > Chordata > Mammalia > Chiroptera > Rhinolophidae > Rhinolophus > Rhinolophus hipposideros. Next base: position 50,888,498 of record NC_138053.1, on the reverse strand, counting down.
CCTTAGATGCAACCAACATTTCCTTCAGTAGGTGAATGGATAAATAAACTGTGGTACATCCATACAATGGCATATTATTCAGCACTGAAAAGAAATGAGCTATCAAGCCATGAATGACATGAAGGAAGCTTAAATATCACTAAGTGAAAGAAGCCATTCTGCAAAGACTACACATTGTATGATTCCAACTACATGATTCCAACTGTATTCTGGAAAAGGCAAAAGTATGGGAATAGTAAAAAGATCAGTAGTTGCTGGAGTTAAGGAAAGGGAAAAATGAATAAGCAGAGCACAAAGTATTTTTAAGTCAGTGTAAGCACACTATACGATACTATCATGGTGGAAAATGTCATTACACATTTATCAAAACACGTAGAATATACAACACCAAGAGTGAACCCTAGTGTAAACTCTAGGCTCTGGGTGAAAAAGATGTGTCAGAGAAGGGTTATTGATTGTAACAAATGTACCACTCTAGTGCTAGGATGCTGATAGCAGGGGAGGCTGTGTGTTGGTGGTGGGGGTGTGGGACATATACATGGGAACTATCTGTATTTTCCACTCCATTTTTCTCTAAACCTAAAACTGCTCTAAAAATCATTTATTGCAAAACAAAACAAAAATCATTGGAAAAGCTAGAAAGCAGGCTGGGCCTCCAGAATTGTCTCCCAAAAGGACACTACTGTACTCGTTCACCAGGGAGTCCCTTCTCTGCCACTGCTAGGAAGGTGGGAAATCAGAAGGTCACTACTGGAGCTCTCCAGAACACACCACTTTAGCTGTGGGTCAGAGATCAGGAAGCTGCCACCCCTACAACTCTTAAAGCTTGTCCAACTCTTGAAGTTGGAGACTGGACACTCTGGAATGCTGCTGCATAAAAACCCAAAGTCTCCATGACCTCAGTTGCCAGCAGAAAACATTCAAAAGCAGCAGGAGGATGGCCTCTGCTTCATTTCTGCCTTTCTCCCAATAGTGCATCTAATGGGCAGAACTTAATTTGCATCCAGAATGACAGCTGTGAAGGAGCTTAGATAATGTGATGCTTAGCTTCCCAGCCTCTACAGTACAGGAAAACGCACTGGAAGGAGGAATGAATGTCAAGGGCCCATCCACCACACCCAACACATTCTTCACTGGCCTGACTGTCCAGATCCCAGCCCCTGGGGTGCATGAGAAGTGAAGTTGCACTACCATTACCACCACCATGTTCTCTTTCCACACAGATATCAAGAGATTTCTCAGGAGGTAAAGGTAGAGACCCTCTCCTACCTCTTGGTAAAGGGACCTACCCTGCCTGTCAGGCCAGTCCTCTCACTCTCTCCCAGTCGTGTTGCTGCCACCATGAGAACGCACCTCACACACCTTCAATGACAGGAAGGTAACTGACCAAGGAAGGATCTCAGTGTTGTGTTATGAAATCCGTCATCACGTATGCCTCAAGACCATGCTTCCCAGCTTCTCACAGGCTGCTCGCAGCCAGTGACTGAGTGCAGCAGAGATACTGAGGCAGCCTGTTCCTGGGAGATGAGGGACTCCTCTGATGGCTAGCTTTGGCTCAAGGACTCCCTGACACCCTTTCCCCAAATCTGCATACACTGCAGGGAAGCCCAGGATGCTTCCACTCAACTTTTCTTCCCTCTCTCCTTCACTCAGCGTCAGACATGCATCACAGTCTGACGGTTTTCCCAGCCTTCTCCTGCTCCTTTAATGTTCTCACAGGCATTTCTTCTAATGAAATCCTTGCACATTCAATTCCATTTTGGTGTCTGCTTCTTGGAGAACCGGAGCTAACACACATGAATTACTCATTTCTAACTCTAGGTTTTGCTCTCTTCTCCTGCCTGAACTCCCCCTTCGTTGAAATGTCCTGTCACACCTTCACCTACTCAAACCCCACCCATCTTGTGGACCCAGTACCACTCACATCTCCTCCGTTAAGTCTTTCCTGCCTACATGTTTACACGGACCGTGGACCTGTCCTCATCCTCCCAGAGCCACACATTTTTGCAGGTCTTGTGTTGTCTACTGTTTCAAGGACGCTGAGCATATACTTAGCCCCCCTAGTGTATAAGGCAAGGAGTAGGACAGACACTTCCTTATTAACTTCCAAATGCTTTTTAATGGAACAGAGGCCAGAATTCAGTAGCTCTATTAAAATCTTGTTGAAAGGATTGAATAGTCTGTCATTTAAAAAAATGAAAATTCCAGCAACAAAGTGAGGTTCTTTTCCACCTAGTAAACTGGCTAAGGTTTTAGGGAGCACTGGTAAATGAAACCTCCTATTAACCTTGGTGAGAATGTAAAATGACATAAACTTACTTGAAGCCAATTGCGCAATATGTAACAGAAGCCTAAAAATGCACCTATTCCTTAACTCAGTTATTCTATTTTTAGGAATATCCCAAGGGAACTTTCAAAACACAAAAATGTCAGTATAGCAGAGGTTGGAGCAAGGTATAAGTGGGCACCTACACAGAGAAAAGAGACCCACAAGGCAGAAGTTAAACACACGTAAGCTTCCTCCACCCCCACTCCTTTTCTCCTCTTCCCACTTCTCCTCCTCCCCTACCCGTTTAAACCTCCCCTTTCTCTTCTCTTTCTCCCTCTCCCCATCCCGTTCCTCCTCTTCCTTCTTGATAATTAAGATTTAATTCCACTTCCAATGATTCCTAGACCCACTAGGAAAGAAAGGAGAGGATCTCTAGCCAAAGAAAGTACTACAGGCTATGTATATACCTTTGATTTTTCTCATGGGACCTCGAGGCATAGGGTGTACCTCATCTACGAGATTCTAAACCTACCTCCACATGAAAACGAGAAATCTGCTAAATAACTGAATGCTGTGTGTGTGTGGAGACGGGGTGGGCGGTTGTAGAAGGATGGGAATTGTTGCTAGATCAGACTGAAAATAAATAGGCAATAGAATTGTTCTGTGTAGACCCAGCCCAGCCAAGATGTAACCCAAGAGTCTCCCCCACCCAGTTTTAGGGTTTTAGGTAAAGGACACTCTAACTGCTTGTCTCCAAGTCTACTCAAGTAGGTGTCCCCGCCTGTCAGACCAGCAGGACTTCAGCCCTTCTCATTCCTTATAATGCTCTGTAGGAGTTTCCAGGAGGAGGGCTGATAGCTGACGCACAACCAGAGCTGCCCACCTCTTCTCAGGGGGCCTTTGCTTTAGCTCCTGCTTGCTCCCTCTCTGGCTCTAGAACTTTGGGTTTTGGTGCCTGGGCAGAAGCTCTCTGGGCTCCATGCTCAGCCTCTGATGCCCCTGGTCCCCTTCCTCACTGCCCCCATTAGTCATTCCTCATCATCTCTGCCTGTGGGTCTCCACTACTTACCTGCCTCTCCACATTGTAAGAAAGCACCTAACTCTTCCTGGTTCTCAGAGGAGGTCACTTAGCCACAGGAGCTGGTACTCCGAGAAACATTTCCTCAAACCTTCTAGAACCCCTGGACCACCCAAGAGGACCTAAGATGGGAAGTGTCAAAGAACAGCCCCACAGCACCTGCTGCCTCATGACGCTCTTCCAGACTCCTTATTCATTCCTGGTGATTTTTCTCCCAGCCGCACCTTCTCCCTCCTTGCCAAAAGCCTTACACTGCGCAATCCCCTCAGGCCATGAGACATCAGGTCGGAATCCCAGTTTAGGACATGGTTAAAGTTCTTTGCCGTAAACAGATATCAATACTTAGCCAATCTGGGGATCTTGCAGGGTTTCTGTTTGAAAGAGGCCCTGTCTAAGCCTGCTCTTAAAAGGCCATAAGTGGACCTAAATCGAAAGCTCGTTGGCTCTATAGTTTAAGCACAGTCAAGAGGAGGTCGCTCCAGGGCTGGCCCAGCAAGAATTTCACAACCCAGATCTCAGACATTGGGCTTGGGTGACAGGTATTAATGCTTCACTTACATGGTACTGTAGGTGTGAACCGACACCAGGACTTGCTGGGCTTTTCCAACCTGGTAGTGGCATGCAAACTACCATAGTAAGTAAAAGAGCTGTCCTCAAGCCCAGACCTTCTGACTCAAGACTCAAGTTACCTCAGCTTAGGTCAGACAAGAAACCTCATTATCAAGACTGAGCTTTTTGCTTATTTGTTGAAAACTCAACAGTTTTCTTGAAACTTTACCTCAGATCAATGTTGTTTATAGATCTTGTATGTTTTTTTCCTGAGAGCCTGAATAACCATCAGGCCTTGCTTTCCTCTAATATTTGATAGAGCAATAAAAATGGTGCCTTAATATTTTCTTACGTTATTTCTAGTTTGTATTATTTCAACCTTTTATCCACTTTGCTTTTCTTTTATAATCTTTTAACCCACTTTATACATAAATGGACAGTAGTATTTTTAAACCTGTCATTTCTTATTGCTTTTAAAAACATCTAGGGAATTTTCCTATATGTAATCTCATCTGATTCTCACAACAAACTGAGTTAAAGCAGGTTTCTTTACTCCCATTTGAAAATGGGAAGAAACTGAGTCACAGAGAAGTTAAGTTGATTTGCTCAAGGTCACAGCTAATTAGTTGGTTACAAAGCTAGAACTAGAATCCTACTTCTGATTCTTCCTTCAAGCTTCTTACTTCCATTGGACCACACTAGATCATAATGTATGGATTTAAGTAAACAAGTTTGATTCCTGGTTCTGCTTTCATTTTCCACACTGACTGAGGCAGATTGCATTGTATAGGCCAAGATCTTAGCCTCGAGGAGGACTGCAGAGGGTTGTGTGTGTAAAAGGAGCTTCTAGAAGAGCAAAGAGAACCTCGGGTCTCTCAAGCTGCCAGGAACACTATCGCTCAGGTGTATTCCACACGGGTGGACGAAAGCAGGGGGATGAGCACAAGGAAGTCTATCTGAACTGCTGCCCACCCTTCTGCCCCCGGAGGTATCCCTGTTACCTCTTCATTCTACAAAGCTCCAGAAGGCCGCGGACCCCAGACTGCATGCAAGCAGGGCGGAAGTTTGATGAGAGAGATGGGAGCCTCCTGGCACCTGAGGGTGTCTGCTAGGTTACTTCCTCACGTGGCCTTTCTTCTGTGTTCACACAATGTGTACCCCATCCAGGCCAACAGCGGCTCTCTGGGGTCTAAAGAGTGAGTCTAAAGGAAAATTATGCTGAATGGAGAACTGGCTTCCAGAACCTGCAGCCGCATAAGCTGCAACACTACTGGGTACAATGATTCCTTCAGGAATTATTCTAAACTCTGCAATATTTAATTTAAAACGATTCACATGAAATTGTCTTTATTTTCAAGTGAAGAATTGCAGCTTTTAACGCAACTAAAATTGTGCTAGAGCCCTCAAATAATAAGCATTTGATATTATAGTTGAGTGGCTCACAACCCCAAGTTCTGAAAAATATAAATATAGCCAGCTCAGAATAAAATATGCTAGGTTCACATTTAAAGAAATCATTACTTGATGAAATATTCAGTCCTTCATAGATGAAAAGGAAACTCGTAGCCTCTCAGCAGCAGGACATGCAGGCAGGCCAAGCTATTTTCTAGTCTTGAGAGCTATTTGTGCAAGGAGCCACGCAGAGAATTTCCTTTGATCAATAGGATGGATCTGTCAGGCATCTGACTGGGGTTCGGGTGCAGCCACGGGGCAGAACTTCTCTGTGCAAAACACTTGTGCATGTAGGGGGTGAATATGTGAATTGGAAATATAACATAAATGTGTTTCGAGGTATAATTTACATTGTATTTATGATTTTGCTTTGATTTTAAAATCCATTAGTAATTAGAGCTTCCCATCCTCCTGCAGTATATATTCAGAACAAAATCTTTGAGCCACCTTTAGCTCATGGGATTCCCAGGACAAAAGTCCGGATGCTTTGTCATTTCTACAGGGGAGGGAATGCTACAGGAATGTTTCTGGCAAAGACAAACCTTTAAATATGTCTGGACTGTGCAAGGGGACTTAGTATCATTGTCATTAAGAATACATTCTGTGCATTTTTTTCATAACCACACTCCCTGCTATCTCCCATAATCGCCAGTATACAAAGTGAAGGAACTCTTTACTGCTGCAGCGATGTCATCTTTATGTTTAGCCATCACTCTATTCAGTCATCCAACGAGTAAACTGTAAACACAACTGTGGGTCACATTGAGTTAGGCAGATACGGACAGAGAAAAGAGCAAGATAAGTCATAGCTTTTGCCTTTAAGGAACTTTGAGTCAAGCCTTATTCTTTTGAGGGTTTTGCTTTTGTCTCTTGAATATGAAAGTAATACATGATCTTTGTAGAAAAATTGAAGTAATAGTACTACTTAACATTAATCGAGTACTAAATGTGCTAAGCACTGTATATACATTATCTTATTTAATCCTTACAATAATCCTATGAAGAACATAATACTACTACTATCCCCACTTTACAGATGAAGAAACTGAGGCTCTAACTTCCGAACCCTAGTTTTTAAAAATTTAGCTTTATGACAGTTATCTCCAAAATGGGACACTCCTTCTAGGAGGGGCATAAGAGAACCCACGGGGATATGGGTGAAAACAGAAATTCTCTATAGATTTATACCTCTATATTTAATACATGGATTGACAGAGGTGACAACTCTTGGTGCATATTTCAGCTGATGATAGCAAAGAAAGAAAATGTGGGAGAAAGTCCTCGGGAAAGAGGGGAGTTGGGAGTTGCACAGATATGAGGAATTTAGTCAACTTCCTGGTTAGTTGATTTACAGTGTATTGCCATGTACTGTACTTTGTGTCCCTTTAGATCAATTTATTATTAGGTATTTACTAACCTCTTGAAATAGACAGTTTTTTAAAATTTGTGATAGACCTCAAATTTAAGGTAACACTAATCAATCAAGCACATGTGAATAACCAAAAATGGCAGAACTTACATTTCTACAACCAAGAAAAGCCCTTTGTTAAGAGAAAATACAACTATCTTATTGGATTTGACTCTCAATGACATTGTTCTCCCTAAGTGATAATTAATAATTGTACTGAAAGCAAAGTGGTTTTTTTGTATTATTAATAAATAAAATAAATTTAAATTTATTTAAAAGTATTGTTTATTTCATCGTTCCTTATCCTTTAATTTATTATGTATGTGCTTTATAATATACATACTATATTAGTGCGTATCATTTATGAATGAATAAATTATACATATATTGGGGATACACACTCAAAACTTTTCCTGAAATCAAAACATTTCAAAAGAAGGAAAAGAATTCCATTTTTAAAATACTGGGATAAATATCTTTGTAAATATATCTGCATGAGCAAACTGTTTATTTCTATAAAATACTAAGTAGAGGGATGATTGGATCCAAGGGTGTGGGCATTTTTGAGGCTTTTGGTAAATAGGCCAAATTGCTTTCGAGAAAGCATTGCACTAATTTACAATCCTAAAAGCAACATAGGAGAATTCCTTTTTTAACTGTGCGCTTGCCAATTTTGAGTATTTTCAATTTTTGTAATCTTTGTTAATTTCATAGAAAATTGACCATTCTCTTTCAAGATTCATTTTTTTGGTGTAACATAATGAACCCATCACTTTGATGACTGCTGACTATTCACCTTTGAGGTATACACGGTGTTTTAGCCAGTGCATTTGGGCATTTGGGCTGGGGAAGTATTTATTTCGTCAAACTGGATATGAGTGTCATCCAAGAATAAATTATGAGAGAGGGAACCAAAAACTATCTCCCTTTTGTAATTAGCAGTATTTACTTCTCAGAACACAAGAAAAAAAATGTGTGATAAATATCGTTTAGAATGAAGCTATAGGATAAACACATGCAAAAGAATGACGGTGACTCCTTCCTTCCCTTATATATAAAAATTAACTCAAAATAGATTGTAGACCTAAACAAATGTAAGAGCTTAAACTATAAAACTCTTAGAAGAAAACAAAGGAGTAAAGCTTTGTGACCTTGAGTTAGGCAAAAACTTTTTAAATAGGATATCAAAAGTACGAATAGGAAAAAAAGGTAGATCAACTGGACTTCATCAAAACTAAAACCTTTTTTACCTCAAAGAACACCATCAAGAAAGTAAACAACCAATCCACAAAGGGGGAGAAAATATTCACAAATAATATATCTGATAAGGGACTTGCATCCAGAATATATAAAGAACTCTACAATTCAACAATAAAAAGACAAATAAACCAATTTTTAAATGGCCAAAGTATCTGAATTAGGTATTTCTCTAAAGAAGATATACAAATGGCTAATAAGCACATGAAAAGATGCTTAACACCATTAGTCAGTAGGGGAATACAAATCAGAACCACAATGAGATGACCCTTCATACATACTAGTAGGAGGGCTACTCATATAATCAAAAAGATAGATAAAAAGAAGTGTTGGTGAAGATGTGACGAAATTGAGACATTTATATGTAATATATATATATATATATATATATATATATATATATATATATGAATGCACAATGGGACAACTACTTTGTAAAAGAGTTTGGCCATTTCTCAAAATGCTAATATAAAGTTACCACATAATCTAGAATTACACTTCTGGGTATATATCCAAGAAAAATGAAAAAACACAAAAACTTGTCCACACAAAAATTTGTACATAAATTTTCATAGCAACATTATTCATAGTAACCCAAAAAGTAGAAAAAAACCCAAATGTCCATCAATTGGTGGGTGGATAAATAAAATGTACTACATCCACGTAATGGAATATTATTGAACAATAAAAAGGAACGAAGTCCTGACACATGCTGTAACATAAATGAAACTTAATATTATGCTAAGTGCTAGAAGTCAATCACAAAAGATGACATATTGTATGATTCCATTTATATGAAACGTCCAGAATAGGCAAATTTAAAGACAGAGACTAGATTAGTGGTTGTCTAGGGCTGGGGGAGGCGGAGGGGTGAGTGGGCAGTGACTGTTAATGGGCATGAGGTTTCTTTTGGGAGTGATGAAAATATTCCAAAATTGATTGTAGTGGTGGTTGCACAACTCTGTGAACATACTAAAAACCATTGAATAATATGCTTTAAACGGGTGACTTGTAGGATATGTGAATGATGTGTCTTTAAAGCTGTTAAAAAGTATATAGCAGTAAGATGAAGAACCTCTATGTAACAGACATTATCTTCGTTGTATTCCACCATTGTTAACATATGATTTTTTAATTTGAAAAAAGCGTGTGCTGTTTTTGGAAGCATCCTTTTGATATATTGTGTTGTATCTCTGCCAATTACAAAGTGTTATTATTAATCAAAAGTTAATTATGTTACCTACTTTGAGTAGTTACCATAAGACAGTACTTGAGATCGGATGGGCCTTATTCCTGTCCTCCGTGTGAATCATAACTTTCTGGGCAGAGTAAGCTTTTTCTTACTCAGAATAGAAAGACATCGACATATTCAATTTTAGTAAAATAATCTTCCAGACTATCTGTGGGGACCTTTTTGATGTGAAATTAAATTGTGGCACAGACAGAGATTTTATTACATTTACATGGACCCATAAAATAACTTTTATGGTTCCCAGTGGTGCAAATCCTCCTTAATTTTGTTAATTATTTCCCCCCAGTTATCCTTAGCCATGTCTGCTAATTCAGTATTGATCTTGATACTAAGATATGTTATGATCTTAGAAATTCACTTGAGTCCCCACTGATGAAAAGAACTAAGGAAGCAGATCTTACCCGAGGTAATGTTTTGGATAGATTCCAATTAATATTATAGCTGAGGATGACAATGTCTTTCTCCCCACCCTGTGAAGTTCTGACTTGCTCTTCAGAGCTGGGCTCATAATCCAGAGCAGGTTGTCAAGGTTGGTCCCCGAAAAATCTAAAGAGGAGATGACACTCACCTCTGGTTTGACTTTTATATTTTGGTGTGTCCATCTCACTCTTGTTATGCACGCCCACCCACCACCACTTCGAGGTCTTCAGGCTGGACCTGGAAAATAACCTGTTATTCGGGTTGTTTCCACTCTTTTCTGTATTAAGCCTTCCCAGTTAACCTACTCACAATTTAATTAGAATTTTTTGAAGAAAATGTCTTAAATTAGCTGTTCTTAACTGCACTCACTATTCAGCAAGTAATTTGTTACTATTGGTAATTATATTACTGATGTTTTAAATGATTTGCTTAAAAAACTAAATGAGAATGTATTGAAGGTTATCTTCTCACTCTTAGTTGCCTCTGGAAATGATTTGGAAGGTGTATATTGAGGGGCGGGGGGGCAGTTACCGCTATCACAGTGGGAACTGGATCTAATCCTCCATCCAAAAGGAGTGACCACTGATTGCTGATGGACCTCACTAGTCGGCTTACTTCACCATGCATTTTTTGAATGCCTACTATGTCCAAAGCATGAATCTGAAATCAGTTGCTTTTTCAAACTAAAACTTCAATGTACCTTCAATTTCTGGGTCATCCAATTAATTCCAACATGTTAAAGGACTTTCTGTTTTATGATACCTAATTATATAACGTCGGCCTCTTGTGAATCTTAATTCTTTCATTAACTTACCTCATTTAACTTATTAGATACCCATTTATAGCTTTGTAAAATGTACTGTACTTAACAGTAATAACTGCAGCCCTTTAAAATATTTTAGAATTCATTCTTTTCATTAAAATCACACTAATTTATCCTTCCTCCTGTCTATTATTTTGAAATATAGAGGTTATGCTGCTTAGATTCTTTCATCTTGTTTCTTTCTCTGTTGTATTGTCAGTTACCAAAGGGCTTCCAGTGGTGTAACTTGGAAACTTGGAACATATACTTTATGCAGTGTCAGACTCTGGTTGATCATGGTGGTAGCAATGTACCTGCTCAATATTCCTTCCTCTCTCCCCAGTTATAAGAATCATTAAGTGGTGTGTGCGTGTGTGTGTGTGTGTGAGAGAGAGAGAGAGAGAGAGAGAGAGAGAGAGAGAGACAGAGAGAGAGAGAGAGACAGAGAGAGAGAGAGAGAGATGGGATGGGGTGTGTTGCTCTAACAGAAGCCAAACCCACTGTTTTGTGATGTTGGCAAAATTTGCCTCTGCCCCCACGACTTTCCCTCTTTTCCCTCTTTGGTGATACCCTCTGATCTCCCACTTCAGTCAGTTGAGGCTCTCTTTTATCCTCTTATTAAAATGCTCTCATATCCAGCATTTATACAAAATCACATAGGAAAACATCTTGTTTTACATATTTATATTGAATAGGCATAAAAAAATTAATATTTACATATTTACATATTTATATATTTATATAATTTACATATTATATATTATAAATATATTATAAATATTTACATATTTACATATTTATATTGAATAGGCATAAAAAAATTTCTTGCTGCTTAATAGACCACCCCAAAAGTTTGTGGTTTAAAACAACAATAATTTATCATTTTTCAGAGTTCTACAATCTGGAACAGGCTCAGCTGGATGGTTCTGCTGGGGCTGAAATGCCTACGATGGCTTCTTCTTTCAGTCACCCGGTGCCTCTATAGCAGTGGCTGGAACAGCTTAGGGTTGATGGGGCATTTCTCTCTCCACATGACCTTTCTACATGGCTAGTTTGGCTTCTTCACAGCCTAGTATTCTTAGAATAATTGGGCTTGTTACACAGTAGCTAGCTTCTAATAGAGAGGAAGCCTAAGTTGCCAACCCCCTTAAAGGATAAGGGTGGAACTACCACAGAAACACTTCCGCCAACGCATTATACATGGCCAGCGGGGATTCGAAAAGGGGAGAAATAGACTCCATCTTTTGATACAAAGATTATCATACATGTATAGGGGGAGAAAGGATTGGGAGCAGCTTTCTTGCATATGGTACACAATTCAAATAGTACAATGGGGTACACAGTGTGAAGTAAGTTTTTCTGACACCCCTGTCACTGAAATACCAGATGCAACCACTGTTACACTTCTTGAGTATCCTCGAGATATTCTACACATAAAGAAGCATATGCTTTTTGTATATGCTTGTATATATTTATTCCATCAGTGATGGGTGTGATATGGTTTTATCCTAATGTCCAATGTCCACACTTCACTTTTTCATTTTATCAGACATCTGAAGGTAGTTCTGTTCTTTGTGATGGCTACACATATTCCTTTGGTGACTATTCAGCTGTTTCTGTTCTCTTGTTATCAAAACACTGCTTCAGTGAACATAACTCCGTGTGTGTGCATGTATTGCCAAAGTGTAGGTTTGTCAGAAAGAAAAATTCCTATAAGAAAAACTGCTGGGTTAACTAACATATGCATGTACAATGTCAATTAACAGGAAAGATGGGAGGGATCTCTAAGTCAGTGGTTCCCCAGTGGGGGCATGAGGGTATGGAAAGCTTTCTCTACCACGGGTGACCCCGCCTTGCCTGGAGACGCTAGTCCAGTCACCAGTGTTTACAGTACCACTTCTCTTGTCTCACTTACTGAAAACTGCTGTTCTAGACCAACTGCCTCATTTGGCAGAGGAGCACCCTGCTGGTCTGAGTGCCTGGCTCCCCTGCCAGTGGCCCATTACACTGTGAACAAATTGGTCTTCTCCTGACTCTCCCAGAAAATGAGCAGTTGCTGCAGGATCAGGTTTGCCCAAAGGATGTCCTGTGAATCACTAGACCCCAAAGAGCCTCCCCTCTCCACAACAGAAAAGGATTCTGTCATCAAGCGTATCTGGGAACACTGCATCCTATTACCAACGAGGGTGTGTGCACCCCCATTTACAATCAACAAGGGCAAATAGACTGAGGAACCCACTCTGAATAAACCTGTTTGACATTATTTAAACAAAAGAATGCATTTAACCATCTGCTTCCTGATGGAATTTCACCACAGCACCCTATTTTTGTCACATCTGTTTTGCTAATCGCCTACAGAATTAAGTTTTCTGAGAAATATTCTTTGGGGAAATGGTGGTGTAGAAGAAAAGTTGTTGGACAGGGAGACTGGCTCTGCACCCAACCAGCAATCTTGAACAAATCAAAATTCATTCTGGGGCCTGGACAGTGGAATTGTCTGTGGTTTTTTTGTTGTTTTTTGTTTTTGTTTTTGGTCCTTCCAACATGAATGAAATCCTCTTTCAGTTTTCCTCACTGAAGACAAGACAATATGTGTCTGATAAAGGACATGGAAGAGTGATCTATTTTTTCGTTCCTTTGAATTCGTATAAATCAGGTCTTCAGTTCAGTGTATGCTGGTGGGAGTGGATATAAGGGGTCTGGTTGGGCTTTTTGCTCATCTTTTTGTTCTCACTGCCATCACCCTGACACCCCCTTCCCAATTCATCCCCACTTTCAGATAAGAAGAAAAGCTGCAGAGTTAGGCAGGAACCAGGCTGACCTCAGATGAGTACATAGCAGGAGATTAATATATCTAACTCAGTATCTTTGCCACTTCTTTTCTGGATAAGCCATAAACAAATTTTGTGCTCAGGGAAAAATGATCTGATATTCTTCTATCAAATTCATATAACCTTTACAAATGAGAATAGATCTTCAAACCAGGTGTAGTGTGATTTGTTTTGACTCTTTACTGCCTCCAACTGAGATGTTTTACATATACTAATCTAAAGACAATGAATCCTGAGCAGATTTCATGAGTGTAAGTTATTCCAGCCCTGCAATGAAGGAGCTGCTATGTGTCAGAACACACAGCTGCACAGGCAACCAAGAGCTATCTAGCTAAATATCTTTTTTTATTAATCGGAGCTTCAGAACTAAAATCTCCTTCTCAGGGCCATCAAGGTGATTTGTAACACTCTCTGCACACCTTTAGATTTGCAAACCAATGAGTACATCACACCAATCTCTCGTGTTCTCATCAGTGGCAGACATAAAACACAGGTAATCTTCATTTTACTCAGATGTTTCAATTATCTGTGAAAACCCCTTGGCTTATATTATATAGCATTTGTGAGTATTTCATTTTCTTTCAGTTTAAGCATCAACTAGAACATACGCTTAAAATCTTGTTACATTTCTTTTAGAAATTGATACAATTAAATGGTTGAGCTGACCGGACTAAAGACAAAAAGAACGAACTATACGGGGACACCTGAGTTTTGTCTTTTAGTTGTCTTCCCAGGTGCTGGATTCATGATTTAGAAAGGCAGGACCTGTTTTTATAGTCACCCAGAACAGAGGGGCCTGAAATGGGATATCCAAACATATTTGTTTACTAAAATTCACCTCTTTTCACTCATTGTTTTAAATGTACTTCCCTTGTCTATTTTTTTTTTAATCCTTAGCCTATGCAGCAAAGTACAGGCATTTAGTGAATTTCTCTAAGTTAACCTGCAAGATATTTACATACTTTAAAAAACATTTTTAAAATATTATTTTTTAAATAAAACAAAAATTTTAAAATAAAAGATTTTTAAAACCTATCTAGTATTATTAAAAAAATATTATTAAAACAAGAAGAACAACACCACCACATTCTCTCATGGACACTTTGAGAACCCAGGAGCTTTGGATTATTTTGTTTCCTGATGAATGTTTACTCTTTCAAATTATTTTCTTAAGTTTCACATTGCCTCTGGACCTAGCAGAAGCAGAATACATTAAGTTAAATAAATTTTAATTTTGTCATGTTGACAGCAAATAAATGGCTTTAATTGAATTGAGTGTTATTTGCTCCTGTTTTTGTTTTGTTTTTTAAACTAAATCGATGGAAACAATTGGTTATTTTAGCATCACACAGATATAAATTTAAGAAAACTCTATTATAAAATGTTACACCAATTATATCTCTTGGAAATGTGCATATGACCACTGTTTAATAATTACAATCTTGCAGACAGTTTACAAATACAGCACCTCCAACAGTAGGTAGTAAATAATGGTTCCTACTAGATCTAACTCTATAGCCCTTCTAAAATCAACTGTGACAGAGCAGTGAGAGGTGCTGCCTCCCCTTGCTGTCATTATGAAGATGTAATTCTGTTACAATTATTTAATCCCAAAGGCATTGTTACACACATGTTCAGCAGTTTTCAACTATTCACTAAAATGATGTACAACTCCACTGTGATAAATCTCAGAGTGATTCTTTTTTATTAAAGTTTCTTTAAAAGTCTTATGGCTGGAGGCTGATGAATTTCAACAAATGTTTGGAGAAACTACATAAATAATTATATGAGGAATGTGTTGTCTCAGGGTCTGCTCTATCACTTGTCTGAACTGTACATAACCTTGAGTGAGATGTGATGACAGAATTTTAAGGAATCTCTTAAATCATATAGATCAAAGAACAATGGATTCATAGAATGTTAGCACTAGAAGGGAGCTTAAATTAGAACATCTCGTTCTGTGGCTCTCGAAATTTGGCAAGAATTTTGAGATTGGCCTACAGAGGTGGTTGAAAGATTTCTGTGCCCCACCCTCAGAGGTTCTGATTCTATGGGTTTGGGTGAGGCTTGAGAATTTGAATTTCTCACAAATTCCCAGGTGACAGTTCCGCTGGTCCCCCAAACCTCACTTTGAGAATTGATCCAATTCACTTTACAAACAAGGAGGCTAAGGCCCGGAACCTGCCTTCAGACTCCTCTACACAGATTGGGCTGGTATCAGGGAAACACGCCTCTACACATGCATGGTTGGGGCATGGAGAAGATGGTGCCCAACAGTCATGGCAACAAACAAAGTATGGCAGTGTGGCAACAGTAGACATCTTGGAGTGATGAGGGAATGGAGTGTCCGATGTATAGAGAGCACATAGCAAAGGAACTAGAAATGTGAAATCAGATACCGTTCGCAGTTGCAAGAAAGGAAGTGATCATCGTGCTGCTTGTATCTTGAAGAGTATCTCAAAGGAAATGCTTATTCCCTCCACTCCAATAAAACCCGCCCTTTCTCATTTCAGGAAATCACACCCTATCTACCTAGAGGCTCAAGATCAAGATCTGGAAGTCAATCTGTTTCCTCTTTTCCCACATCTAATCCATCAGCAATCCTGTTAATTCCCTCCAAAATATCTCCTAAACCCATTCACTTCCCTTGTGGATGTTCATAAGTATGTCCACATCCAGCCACTGTCACCTCTCCTGAGTATCTGCATGATTTTCCTAGCTGGTCTCCGTGCTTCCACTCTTGGGCCTCTATAATTCATCCCTGAAGCCAAAGTCTTCCTTTAAAAACAAATTTGGTTACACCACTCCCATGTTAAAACCCTCCAGTGGCTTTCTGTAACATCTAGAATAATATCCAGACTCTTTACCATGGTGTACAACGCCCGACCTGATCTGACCTCTGCTTATCTCTCTGACTTCAACCTGTCACTCCCTGTCTTCTCATTAACTCCAGTCACAATCTTCTTTCTGCTTTGACATCATACCTGCTTAAGGGCCTCTGCACTGACTATTCTTACTGCCTCGAATGTTCTTCCTTCAATCTTCACCTGGCTGACCCCTTGTTAGCTAGATCATGGCTTAAAAGTCTCTTCATCAAAGACTTCTTTGTGACATCCCAATCTAAAGTAACTTCCTTCCATCTCTCTCTGATAAATCAGTCTATTTAATTTTCTTTCTCTCATCAGTGTCTGAAATTCTCTCTTTTTATTGGTCTCCTTTTGAATTGTTTATCCTCTTTTACCAAATACAAGCATCAAAGAAGCAAATCTCAGCTTTCTTTGTCTGGTTCATTGCCATATCCCTGGTGTTAGTACAGTACCCGACACATAGTCAGCAGGTGCTCAATAAGATTTCCTGAATAAACAATAGGACTCTCACCACAGCAGTAGGACATCCTCCCTGGAAACGACACTGGCAAGAAGGCAGAGCAGAGACTCAATGAATAAGAGGGAAATCTATTCACTAGACCTGAAGGATTAGGTAAGGTATGGGACTTAGGAACAAAACAGAAACCCTTTTAGCAAGACTGGATTCAAAAACGGGTTAACAGAATGGAGAAGATGGTGCTAAGTCAAGAAAGCCAATTTGCCCAAAGTCAATTCACTGAAAGCCAAATTTATGTTTTTTTCTCAACTATTTTAGATTGACTTAATTCTGTCTTCATAATGACATTTGAGAGATTAAAATCATCTCTGTTTACTGCTGCTGGAGTTGGAGATGGAGAGAGAACTGAGAGAGAGATGGAGGGGTTGAAGGAGTATTTATTTTAAAACATTTCTTAAATATGAAGAAGTCTTATGAATATATTATTCTTCTCTTTACTGTTAATAAGGATGCAGGTGTAGGAATTTTTCAAACTCAGAGTAGATTCAAGAATATATTTTTATAAATATACAAGTATTTCTAAGAAAAACAGATCTTTCAGAAAAATATGTTCATTGGCAGTTGCCATCTTGATTTTCTTCGTCAATTGTTCTGTCCTGGTCAGATAGTTGCCTCCTATTCTCAGTGGGGGCTCTCTGCCCCTGAGTTTGCTAATACTGCTCTAGAATATATTGCTACTGGCGTGTCTTGCTATATTTTTAATTCTTAAATGACTTAATCAAGATTCTCAAGTCCTTGTGAATGAAAGCACTATTTTGTTCATAGGTCACCCAAGACCCAGCAAAGTCAAGAACTTTATCAAAATCACTGAGCCAAATACTCTGTCTTGAGACTTGGGTTTGAAGGGGTGAACAGAGAGTTATCATTTTACGGCCACTTTCTGGATGCCGTTGAAGAGCCTGTCTAGGATAGGGATGCAGTTGGCAGCATTACTCCTCAAATAATCTGATTGGATACTCTGAGGCTACATTTAGAGAAACTGTCATTCTAGTTGCCACTGCCCATAAGTGGGAAAGGTTCCTCTGCTCTGAGAACTGGGGGAAAAGCAATTAAAATGGGGGTATGATTCAACCCCAAAGAAGTGAGCAGCAAAAATCAAAACTGATCCCATATAGTACAAATGCGTTCAGTTCTAACGACAGTTTATATGCTCTATACAATGTGATTATAATAATTAATTCATAATTAAATGTTCCATAGTTAAAAGTTCACTTTGGTTACATACATTACAGTCTATCTACTCTGGCATTTTAAGGAAGAATTAGTCGGAGCTTTGCTTAGTTTTCAACAAAGGAAATGAATATTTTTTTCTTTAGAAATTTCAAATGTTTGTATGTTCCTATATGTAGATTTGCATGATTTGGAGGCTCCATCTGAAACAGACTGACAGCTTGACCTGATTGATTAGGTTAGTTTGGCTTTATGGGGCTTTGTATACTCTCTCACTTGGTCATTTGGTATTTGAGACAAATTTGTCAGAGATGGGAAAGGAGAAACAAACAAAAAAGAGAGTAAAACCTAAGATTTACTTTTGTTCTAATGTTTCAAATGTTGGTAAAATGTAGCATACAGGCTGTCCATGTGCATTTGTATGAATGTGGTTACATCTGTGTAAAGATGGGCATGCTGAAGCAACCTGAAGGCAACACATTGTGTAAATGTGTGCATTGGTGATTATAAGAGAGAGAGAGAGAAACTGATTTCACAGACATTAATCTTTGCAGAGATTTGAAAAAAAAAGTGACTTGATCTTCCCTCAGTTACTTTTTTTGTTATTGGAGGGTGAACAAGAAGAACTCTGATCACATGATTCAGAGCAAACAAGGACTAAGAGACCGGTACCTAAGGAAGAGATTTTTAACCTGGGGTTTACAGGCCCCATGGGAGGATCTGTGAATCTTTCAAAATAGTGTGCAAAAATTTCCATGAATGTGAATACGTGTATTTTTCTGAGGAGCAGATGTGTATCTTTCATGAGATTCTTAAAGGAACCCATGACTCATAAAGGCTAAGCCCACCCCCACTCTTGGGAACACCAGCTTATGGCAGTAACAGGGCATTATGATATTGAAGATTGGGACACCTGTAGTCTCACAAAATTACTGACAGGGAGTCTGGCTGATTGAACAAATTTTGTTGGGTGGACAGACCTAGACGGCAGTGAATTTCAACGTAAGTGAAGATCTGGGACATTGTGTTGCTGTCTGCATCCCCTCCCCCCGGAAGAGATTTATGAAGGCAGGTGTAAGAGCTGGGCTCTTGTTCATTGAGAGGTGGGAAGACCAACACACTGACCAAACACTAGAAATATTAACAGAAACAGAGCCTCCAACTGACCTCAGACAACAAAGAGAAGTAGTCAGGGCAACCCAGCAGGTAGTATTTTGAGTCTAGGACTTATCTTGCTCTCAAGAGACATAATAGCAAATAGAAATAAACCCCACAAAAGTGTAACTGCCTCCTACCAGCAGTTCAGTTCTTCATGTGTAGACCCAGTAAAGAAAAAAAACTATAGGACCGAGAGCTAACTTCACAGTAACACTATCTTTTCACTTTTAATTCCAGCAAATACCTACAGAACAGTTATTATTTAAAAGCACTCATCACAGCTCTTGGGATAGAAAGATAAAGAAGATATTCTTATTCTTGATTAAGAATTTGAGCAACAGAATTCCAAGAATGAGACAATACAGGTGCACCTTGCTTTGTGCAACGGATGCGTTCCCAGAAAGCTGTGTTTAAAGAGAATGGTTATAGATCAAATTTTATGTCAAATGCAGTAGGAAGAGGAGGAAACTTGAGGCTAATTCTCTGGTAAGAACGAAATTATCCTTTTTTATAATGCTAATAATAACGACATTCTTTTGTCTACCTTGTAAATATAGACTGCCATAGCTGTGATTTTCTTAAATCAGGGTATACCCATACCCATAATATGTGCATATATATTCATAGAGATTCATCACTATATCCTAACATTAATTTTCATGTAATTTAAGGACCTGCACTTTCTACTTTGTGAATCTTTCTGTCCTGTAAAGGAAACGAGTTCACTCAACTACACACTATCAGGCAGACAGGTAATCAATCAGTGATCACACATATCAGTTCCAGCTGAGCTCCCGTCTATTGCTAAGATGGTTACAATAACCTCTAACTGTTCCATGTAAGTAGAAATGGCCTCTTAGACGTCTACACCAAAGGTTCGGACAAGGAGGCTCAACCTGCCAGTGGCAGTAGCATTAGTATTTTTTTCAAATGTGTCTTTGTCAGCAGTATTTTTAAACATGAGCCCTATCCTGTACTATATTTTATTGCTAAAAGCATCTTTATTTTCCAGTTTCAGGGATAAAAGGCAATTTTTTAAATGTCATGAGGGAAGGTAATTTTTCAAGGTTTTCACGACAGGACATAAAATTAGATTTAAAAATAACCTAAATAAGGCTTTTCTCATCAAGATTAGGACTTTAATCTGTGGTTTTGGAATTTGGGGGCAAAACTCTCCTCCTACTGATATTACTAAGTTGACTGAGGTAATATTTTCAGCTTTCACAGAAAATTTACAAACTCATGCACACATGCCTTTATTTAAAAACTGCCATTAGTTGGCTTCCCTAATTTCGCCTTTTGAGCAGTTCTGATATGAGCAGCTTATTATTATTCAGAGCCCTGAATTCCAAAATGCTGTAGGAGTAGGCTTCCAATGGTTTTACTCAGGCCAGCTGGAGAGATGCCTTGTCATACTGTTACTGGGGTATTGCCCCACAAAAGGGAACTCCTTCTTAGGTATGTAGCAACAGCTACTAGTGGCAATCCGATCAGGGTGGATTTAATAACAGAAGAAAGAAGAAATATTTCCCCTTTTTAAGTGAGAAGATGGATAATCTAGGGATTGCATTCACTGGGATTTTGAAGTAGGAGATCTCATTATCAAAGTCATGCTCTTTGCAAGTGCATGTGTGTAAGGTTGGGGGAAGGGGGTGCTACAGATTTTAAAAATCAGGCACTGCACATGTTTTTCCTGAATTCTTTCTATGTGAAATAGAAAACAAAACAGAAAACAATGTCTCCTTTCTCAAAAACTGGGGAGGCCAAATACTCAGGAAAGGCAGAATCCATGCTTGGTCTCTGATTCACATGGCCATCTTTGAGATTTTATGTTGTAAGCTTTATCTGTGAATGGCAGCAATAATAATGGTACCAGATCAGACAGTTATTTAGGGATCAAATGAGATAGCACATGTAAAAAGGTTAACAAGCGCCTGACACACAGTAAATCCTTAATAACATATATACTTAAATAGGAAAAGAGTAAGATCACTTAAAAGTATATAATAGCAAATTAAAATTACTGTCAAAACAGGAATTCTAAAGCTTCAGGAGATGTAAACAAAATACGTGAAATGATTCACAGAAGAAAATGCTGTTTGAGCCATCATAGGAGACCAGAGTGATTTCAGAAGATTGCTCTGGGAACTGCTTGGGAGACTTGCTTAGGATCCTTCTTCAGAAAGATGGGCATAAGATGATGAAGTCCTAGCTTAGGCTAGTGGTTGTGAACATGTAGAGGAAAGAGACGGCATCACCAACACTGACGACAAAGAGCAGAAACATTCTTTAAAACAAAGGAGTTTCTGTCATAGTTTGCAGGGCAAGTAATTGCCAGAAACAGAATCAGGCGGATGTATATTTTAAAAAGGTTCTTTTTCCTAGGAGCCCAAAGTCTTTTCAATTACAAAAGTGTTATACTTCTCAACGTAGGGCTGGTGGAGTAAAGATAGAGGAGTAAGTACTCAGAAGACGTTTGTTTCTATCACGCTTTTACGTCCAACAAAAAGCAGAAGTATAGGGTTAAGAAATGAGAGGAAGGAATTCCATCACAAAGATAGATATCATGCTTAGAGCTTCCTGGAAGTCAATGCAAAAGGGAAAACAAATCAGTCATGTAGTTGTTCCACTCCAGAGAGAAGGAAGTAAACCAGCTCTTCAAGAGCAGGAAAACTTTTCCAGTCTTTAAAGTCCAAGAAGATGTAGTTATAACTAGCTTGCGCCAAGCTTTAGAAAAGGAGCAAAAACTTCAACTTCAGATTTCTTTTGAAAAGAGTAAGTCTGGGTGAGGCTTAACCATGTTAAGCAGTCTCTGATAATTCACTCCTCACCTGAGTCTTCAAAGGGATTCAGGCCCATCAGTGAAAAGATACTTTTTGGTAAAACAATTACATATTATTAATGATGTACAAATCCTCAAACTCAGGCCTTGTCTAATCCTAGATAGAAATGAACAGTCAGTCTATTAAGTCCTTTCTCCAGCTTTAGGGAGTTATGGTCTTCGTTTTTTAATTTCTGGAAGTGGGGAACGATTCTATCAAATGAAAAAGAACAGCCAGCAGGATGACTGGGCTTTGCTACTGCTTGCCCCTACCTGGGGGATAGAGGGTGGCCAGAAGTGTTAGTAGCTGGGACGGAAGTGTCCCAGCCACCTTAAAATACACCAGGGCCTTTCTCCAGCTGCTTCCTTCATCCCAGTTGAGCCCCCTGACAAATCCAAGTTTCCTTGGAGGGGTAGGGCTAGTTTCTGGCACCAGGAGCCACTCTCCGGAGGAAAAAGAGGGGGGAAGGAGGAAAGGGAGAGAGGACAGGGGGAGAGAAAAGCAGTTCTTGTTTTTGCACCTCAGCCCCATGTTGGGATGGCGATGGGGCAGCAGACTGCATGTTTGCAGCCTATGTGAGCAGCGCTGTGCCGTGGAAATCTAATTTGACAGAATAGGTAAATAAAATCAACTGTCATCAGCTCCCATTTTATTTACAGGACGAGGTCAATGTTTTTTAAGCATCAAACGTCACAGCTTATTGGAAACGGATTTTAAAACGACTCGATAAAGGCAGTTCTGGAAATCAGTTTGGTTTTAAATGCCCAAATACGATGCATTATTTGCAAACATGTCTTCAGCGAAGTCTAAGACAATACAATACCTTAGCGAATACATTTGGACGTCCCGCACGACCTCGCTGGTTTTGGGAATTGGGGCCCTCCCAACCAACTGGACCCCTCCCCGTCCCCCACCTCATTCCGCCCCTCCCACTCCCCCTACTCCCTCCCACCCCACCCCCTGCTCCCACCCCCGCCCCCGGCTCCAGGGCAGGGATCGCACCTGGGGCCAGAGGCGGGGGGGCGGGCAGGCGGAGCGCTCGCTCCTTTCTCCGGCTGCGTTACTGCCTTCCTTTTGTTTGGTTGCCTCCTCTTTCCCCTTGCTTGTTGATTATTAGTATTTTCCTAGTTTTCCAAACTAATAAGTGCCACTATCAGGCAGTTGGAAGCTCTCGGAGGCTGCAGGCTTTGCCGCTCGGCCTTAATTGATATTGAACGAGCTGCTGGTAGACGGGAACAGGGCCGCTGCTGGATAATTTGCAGTTTAATCAGCGTTTGTAATGAGAGCGGCTGATTAGGGCTGTTGGAAATAAAAGAGAGTTACAAGGAACGTCTGTCAGAGTCCGGTGATAATTCAGGACTAATTGTGGTGATTAGCGCAAACTGGATGACTTTGGGCTTTGCTAATGCAAAGAGAAACGTGCAGGCTCCAGCCAGGGACCCCTCGGAGAACAGTGCACTCGCTGCGCGCAACTTTGCTGAGCCATTTTCCTACCAAGGCCCCAGCGGAGCGGGGACTGGGGGGTGGGCACACCCTTTGCTGCCGCGGGGCGGGGGGACAGAAGGATCAGTGGCCCCGCCGCCCCTGCCCAGTCCCGGGGTGCTTTCCGGGGCCCAGCTACGACCGCGTGGACGCCTCTCTCTGCCTCCACCCCATTCTTTCCACCTGATGGCTCTGTTCAGCCGTCCTGGTCCCCGGCCGCTGCCCCCCACGCGGCCAAGAAAGCACACCCTGCTTCACCCCCGACCCCCAACTGCCTCCTCCCAACTCCCTCCTCCCTCCTCCCTCCCCCACCCACCCGCGAGCCTCCTAACCCGGTTCCCGCCCCAACTGGGTAGCCTCCTCCTTCCTCTCCGCCCTGTCCTCTAGGCCCTCACCTGTCTCTCCGAGAGAAAAGTTCTGCTCCCTCCCTTCAACCCCCAAACCGTCGCCCCGGGTGGAAGTCCCGAAGCCCGTGCCGCCCGGGACAGCTGAGCCTTCGAGTGTGCTGGGAAGAAGAGCACCACCGCTTATAAACGACTGGAGTTCTCATTATTGAGGAGTTTCATAACTCTTTAATTCATTTTTAATGACGGCAATAAACATGGTAGTCATTTTGGAACAATAGCTAAAAATCATAGGGCCATTACTGTCCATTAAAACAGTGTTTACAGTTCAATGGAGGTTCACGTGCCCGGTAGTCATTCATATTAGCCAAAGGAGAGATTTATAGGTCGGAAGAGCGGTTCTCTTTTTATTCTTTATATAACATTAAGCTTACTGAGCAAATTGTAAAAGAAAGAAAAAGTTCACTAGGCTTTTAATCCTGTGAATGGGGATTAAATAAGAAGCTGTTGTCTGGCGCCTGATTTCTATTTGATCAATAAATTATCAAGTGCCTTGAGTGCTTCATTCACTATCAAATTAAATGAAAAAGACTTTAACCTGCGTCCCTGGTGTCGGCAGTTTAAGCTAATAATATTTTCTGTTATGTTTCCATTTAGGTGTGTAGCACTGAGACAAGCCTACTAGGTCTTGCACCCTGTCTGGCAGTTATACCGGCAGATACGACATATTTTATCCCACACACCTACAGACATAGGGAATTCTCACCATCAAGGGAAAGGTTATTTGTTTTCGGTAAGAAAATCTAACTAGAATTCCCAGTACACCAGAAGATCAGTAACCAGCCCCAACTAACAGGGCTACACTTTACAGATCAAGGTGGAGGTGCAGGACTTCCGGCCCCCCAGGCGCTAGGGGGCTGGCTCTTGCCCGCTGTGACAGGCTTGAAATAACCTTTTACCTGAATGTTTGCCCTTTTCTCTTTGATTCCAACTCTTAATACAATAATAAATCTAAACAGTAGGCCCAAAGGGACAGATCTCTATTATTTCCCAGATTTTCTGGTTCTAGATTAGATATTACCTAATATGATATATTTTACATATAGTCCTTTCCTGCCTTTGAAGGAACTGGCTGCTCAGAAACACTTCTGCTACTGCATACCTAGAACCATAACCACAAGGACCGGATTTTATAGGGTAACAGAATTAAAATATTGTGTTTAGATACCATGTCATTTCACGTTTCACAAAGAAAGCATTTTTCTTAGTGTACACATTTTGGAAAGACGCCTTTGTTTTTGTTTTTGTTTTTAATGCCTGGGGTAACCTGAACTGCCTTGTAAAGAGATAAAGTAAAATGCAATCGAATGATATTTATGAAGTTTAATTGCTAACTTAGCAGCTCGGTCACAGCTCCCAACCCATTAGATGATGAGATCTCACCTGGTTAACGAATACAGCACAGTGGCCTCAATGGCGAATGCCTGATTATACAGCCAAGCTGCTAATTTACCAAAACCCCCGACCAGGGAGGCCCGAACGGCCACCACGCACTGTATTCATGCGGTAGCTAAGAGAAAGAACCGTATTCCCCGAGCCGCTTTCCAGCTACCCGCAGAATGAGAAATGTAAAATTAGTGGAGGTGTGTGCATGAAGGGAGCCGAGCAATTAGCAAGGCGCGGGCGCCCGCTGGCCCCGAGGGGGTCGGGGAGGGCGAGTGGGGAGACCCGGGCGCGAGGGCAAAAGGGCTCCCTTCCTCGCAGCATGCGGTCTGCAGGCGTCGGCGGCGGCGAGGTCAACGCCTGTGCAGCAGCCCCCGCTGCAACCGCGCCCAGCTAAGAACAATGCCGCTTCCTACCAGCGCTTTGCAATGTGCGCCTATCCGCGACTTGATACCCACGCGGGCTCCAGATCCATGACACACACACACACACTTTGTCTTTCTGTGTCTCTCCAGTTTGGTTCGACAAAATCATGTTAAGCATCCAAACACTGCAAACTCAATAACTGGTAGCACTTTTACCAAGTAGAACACCGATTTTAGAGAGAGATCTGAAGCTTCTAAGACCTCGTAGCCCCTCTGCCTAGTACCCCATCTGCATTCTCTCTTCCCCAGCTCCTAACTCCCAACCAGCCACCAGCCACTCATCTCCGTGGCTGCAGGGCTTGGCCGCTGAGCACAATGCAAGGCGGACAACCCGTGTTTCCCTCCGCCCGGGTGGGGATGAGTAGAAAATGAATGTTTACAACAGGCGTGTGCCCACGCACCTCTACCTGCGAGGGCTGGTGTCTTTTTACAGATTCTGTTAGATCCAAGTGGAATTGCATGCGTTTGTGCAGGATTCAAAGCCATTTTGCAGCTGGGTCGTTGCTCTGAGATTGGAAGAGGGGGCCTGGGAGAAAGCTTCTCTTCGGGGTCTTCACGGCTACCTTTATTTCCTCTTTCCAGCTCCAGGTGGCAAACCCAACCTTTCCCCCTCCCATCCTCCCTTAAAACCAACCAAACAGTTCACAAAACCTTATTTATTTGTTTGTCTGTGGTTATTGCCCATGTTATTAATTGCACCCGGGCCTTCCTTGCTCTTTGAGAGAGCAGCGGTATAAATTGGCTCTAATAAATATTAGCCGCTAGATTAGGCGAGGTGAAGCTGGCACCGCGCTCTATTTTCGACCTGTAGCCTCTGCGAAGCCGCCAGTTCTGCGCCAGATTAGCCCCATCCATCCAGTGTCAATGGTTGTCTTGTTGAGAAAATCAGTGAGTAAACAGGGCTGACAGAGAGGGGGCCCAGCTGATTACTCATACAAATAGACTGCAAACTCCTCCAGGAGAAGCTGTTTCCAGAGATGGGTTTCTCGCATTGACAAGGCTGCTTCTCCCAGGATCCTGTGTCCTGCTGTTCCCACTTTGTCCTCCATCAATCACACAATTGTGTCCGGGATGTTTTATAGAGTCACTTAATATCCCTGCCTTCATCTCTATTCACTTAGAGAATCATCTGCCATCAGGGCTAAAGGCTTTCTGCAGGATGGGACTGGCGACACACCCGGACAACAATAGCTCTGGTGGAAGCAGGACCCTGAGCCCTTTCTGATGCTA
Source organism: Rhinolophus hipposideros (assembly GCF_964194185.1). Lineage (NCBI taxonomy): Eukaryota > Metazoa > Chordata > Mammalia > Chiroptera > Rhinolophidae > Rhinolophus > Rhinolophus hipposideros. Next base: position 50,861,722 of record NC_138053.1, on the reverse strand, counting down.
ATAGAACAGCCCTAGGATGTTCCAGGGCAAGGCGGCCTTTATTGAAATCGGCCATTAGCCCTTTGTCCACTGCATTAAATTATCCACTGGGCTTGTCCATGATAGGGGTGCGGAGGCCACAAGAAGTTTTCTTTAAAAATTATTTCTTTTCCCCTAAAATGGTTTTTGGATTTCAGAATTTCTTGTAATGAAAGTCATGCATACATGCTTTCTTTTTTATAAGAAAGGGGAAAATATTTTCAGGCTCAAGTGTATAGAGTAATTTGGCCCTGATTCACTCTTTCTTGTTATTTGCCGTACCCTGCCCCAGCAGAACCCTCCGCCACTAACCCTCTGACTCCAGTCAACCTGTCCAATCCAGATAGGGAAGGATTAAGTAAAATTTAGTTTTAGTCGAAACTCACAGCATCTTCTAAGCAGAAAATTTCTACAACCAAGAGACCAGCTGAATACAAAATCACATTTTACGGGGGAATTCTAAAGACAGAAGAAAGAATTATAAGGTATCACTCTTTAAGTGGCTCATCTACAAATTAGATTGCTACACAATTAATCAGAAAGTTAATTAATGAGCAAGTTACTAATTAGGACATTTAAAACCAGTGTGTTTATACTGCCTTAGTTTTAAAAAAAGTCCCTGTAGTTAATTGGCCCAAACTCTGGTCTCATAACTGGTAGTGGAGGTTAAAATACTACAGATGTATTATTTATTATGTATAAGTTCTAATTATGTCACCACTGCGTTCCATACTCCATAACAGTCAGAATTTTACAGTTAATTGAAAAGGCTGGCATTAGGAAAATATAATCAGACTAGTATATGAAAACCACCAATATGTCTACAGCTTTTGAGCATAGCTACATTTACTTTTTTTCCTGGGCAGGGACTTCAGAAAGGGTAGTTAGGTTTTCTGACTGGTCTCTGGGAGTTCAAGTTTCAGAACCCCCTTTTTATAAACCTTCACAGAATTTATGATTTACCTTGGAGAATTAGCTTAGGGTTAAAAATTGAGGGGCATAATTTTTAGAGTTTGAACTCCTGAGGTTTTCCCTTCACTGAAGTGGAGCAATATGTCCAAAACGCAAGGTCTTTTTTTTTTTTAACCATACATTTAATACTATAGTATGCATTAAAACATGGATCTCTGCGAATTTTTAGAACGTTTGCCAAGGACAAACGCCAAGTTAATTTCATTAAAAAACAAGGACATGGTCAGATGACCCGAACATTCTCTCTGTTTGTTGTATTTTCCACCTGGCTAGTCAGTCCCTAAGGCATTGGCTCTTCTGTAAGGCTAAGGGTCTCTAAACCTTCCTTCCATTCACAATCTCCTGTGGCCCCACCCCACACTCCCGCAGTCCAGATTCCCGGACTACACCCAGGACTTTGCTTCGCTGTGGAAGGGAAGGCAAGTTTTCAAGCTGCCTGAGTCTCTAGGAGTAGAATCCCTGAATCCCTATCTCCCTCACCTTTCCATTGTGTCAATCAAAGCCCCAAACCAACCAGGCACCTCTGCTGAGACTGTGACCTGGAGGGTCTGCCTTGTCCAAAGCCATGCTCGCCTCCCAAACAGTGACCTTCTCTGGAGGACGTATAGGAGTGAGGAGCCTGGTAGGATGAGGAAGGGGGAATTTTGCTGCAGAAAATCTGCTTTCTTCCTAGGCCCTGGGCTTTCCACATCCATCTCAAACCATCCTGGCCGTCTCTTTGGAGTGAGTACCACCCAGTTAACAAGACTCTGGAAGTTCTAGATTCTTCTAAGGGAGAAGGGAGGACCCTGAGGCCAGGTAGGGACTCAAATAAAGGCTTTTCAGAGGGAGGTCATGCCCCATAAACAATCAGCTTTGATAATTAGCTATAGGAGAAGGTGGCAACACACAGGCAGCTTACCTCAGCGAGGAGAACACACATAGGTAATTTTAATGAAAGAGATTCCTGTACCACATTATTAGCAATAAATCTACACCATTCTTTGTTGGTTAAAATCATTATGATCATCATCGCTATCATTACTGAACTCATTATTCTTGTGTTACTATCAGAGTAGATTTATGATAATACCCACCATTACGCCTGAGTTAAAGAAGGTGTAAAGGTTTGATTAATAGCTGCTTTCATGTTTTAATACTCGACATTTTCTCACATTTTTTTCTAAATAAGGACCATGATAATTACAGGCAGTAATTACTGCTTTTGTTAGGAGTGTGTAATTAGCCACATATGCATTGTTCTTTAAAAAGAAACAAAAGGATGGGTTTGGGAGCAGGACCACAGGTCCAGGGCGGGCAGAGTTTGGATGGGTCATTGCTGGGTGCTTGGACAAACCGAGAGATGTCTGCAGCTCTGCCCCGTTGCTACCTGCCCCGACACTGCTTTGAATGAAAGCAGGTGAAGTTGGAAATGAAATATTCAGGAATGTTTACAAGAGGGGTGGTTGTGCCTGGAGATATGCGGGTGTCTGGAATTCGCTCCTCAAAGGGCAACTGCAGCCCAGTAGTAGTAACGCCTCAGTCTCTTCTGTCCAGCCTCAAGTAACGTGGTGCATAGCTGTGTGCTCCCCAGTATAAAAACGCCTGGCGGCCTTGTCTCCTTCCGCCCAGCAGACTCCTGGCCTGTTGGCCCGTCCCGCATCAGTCATCCTGGGGAGCTGAATTAGCCTGGGAGCTTCACCGGCCTCTCGGCTCCCAGACTATCTGTCCCTTAAAGGTTACACGCTGTCGTGCCTCGCTTTGTCTTCCTCGTGCCCTTTCCTGGCAAAAATGGAGACATCACATCCTTGCCCAGCCCCGGCTCAGTATTTATGAAGGTTTTCTGACAAATAGGCAGGCTGGCCACGCATGGGTGACTGCCTTCATTCCGCACTTGGCTTGTTTACATAGGACCAGCACCATTTCCACGGATTAAACAAATCACAGGGAGAAGGAGACATTTATAATCCGCCAAAGAGGCCACAAGGCAGTTGGGAAAAAAAATGTGCTAGTGAATGTGTGTGTGCGCGCGCGCGACTGTGCAAAGGGAAAACGAATGCCCTGTCCGTGAGGCTGACCTTCGGGAGAGGGTGATCCCAGCGACGCGTGTGTTTGTGTCCATGTGCGGGGCACACGCGCAAAAGGGCTGCATGGGTTCATGTGTCAGGGAGGCTCCGGGTTAGATTGACATTAAATTATCCCAGGTTTTACGCCTCCTGAGGACATACACCAAGTCCAGGGAGCACAGGCGCGTGTTCCTCCATCTGTGTGTGTGTGTGCGTGTGCGTGTGTGTGTGTGCCTGTAAGACTGTGCATACATACCAGCCTCGCGGGTTCCCCACCTAGCAGTTAACCCTTGGCGGGCGGGCGGGGAAGAAAGAAAGGTTTTACACCCACCCCGGCTGTGCGCGGCTTGCCCAGGCCTGCCCGGGGTGCGGGCGGCCCCGTGTGCGCGCGCGCATGCAGGTAGGAGTGTGCCTGTGTGGTGGGTGTGCAAGAGCGTTTGTGCGTCTGTATGTGGCGTGTGCGCGCATGATCGAGTGTATATGTGGCGTGTGTGTGTGTGAGTGTGCGCTGGGCGTAGTGTGTCCATGTGCGGTGTGAACGTGCAAGTGTGTAGGGCCTCTGTGCAAGTGAGCGCGCGCGTGTGTTTACACTCCCAGAAATCAGATCACTTCTAGGACTCGTCTCACTTCACCCGGAAGTATTCGCCGAGCCCTCCACCCAATTAAATAAAACAAAGCAAAGGGGCCGAGCAGACCTCCGACGGCTGCGCGCTCTGCGTCCGCCTTGGCTGCGGCGGCGCGGAGGCTGCGGCGGGACCGGCGGGGGCTGGGGCTCCGGCTCCGGCTCCGGCTCCCGGCTCCCGGCTCCCGGCTCCAGCTCCCGGCTCCCGGCTCCCGATCACCCGCCGCCTCTCTGCGCTGCCGCCACCCGGCGGTGGGCACAGCCGGGGCTCGCGTGACACCAGGCACCCGCCCCGGGCCGCCTACAAAATAGCAGTGGTTCCGAGAAAAGGATCACAACAAAATATTGAATAAATTCCCTTTTAATTTATTTGATCATTCCACATTACGGGCCTATGAATTGCTCAAATTTGATAACAAGTACTCAATTCAACTCATTATGTAAGTTAAATTAGACTTCGATAAAATTTCAGTGGCGCGCAGTGGTTCCTCGAATGAAATGTAATTTGTGCAAGAATTTGTTGTATCTGTCACAAATATTTCCAATTAGCGACCGTAATTATTTGATAGTTTCTGCAATTATGGCTTAAACGGGTGAATTTGGGACTGTGGAGGACCCTAATTGGCCTAAATTTGATATTTTGCATATTTGCATAATGAGGAAATTGGTAGAAAATTGTGTTCATTCATTTGTGAAAAATCCTATGAATTTTATGAATTTGAAAGCTCTGTTTGTGCAGACTGTGACTTTGCCTGCTGATCCCTGAGGAGCCCACGCTGAACGCCTGAATGGGCAGCGCGCCAACTTCGCTGCTCCAAGAGGGGGTAGGGAGGGAGAAGAGGAGGAGGAGGAGCAGGGGGAGGAAGAAGAGAGAGGGGTTGGCGAGGGCTGCGGTTTCTGTGGGCGGAGGCGCGACCTTAGCGCATGCTCCACAGCGGGCCACGGCCACGGGTGGAGGCCCCCCGGGGTCACCACGGGTGTGTGGGGATGGGTGGGATGAGGGTCAGTATGGGAAGTTGCCCGGGGTGTTATACCAGCCGGGTTACAGGCGGCTGCCCTGTAATATAACTGCGCGCGCGCGAACACACAAACACAGAGACACATACTTGCTCTCAATGAGAAATGTACTCAATCCACCAGGTGGAAGGGGTAATTGTGGAGGGGTGAGGTCTCGAGATGATGGTAACTGTGCACTTGTTTAAGTTAAATTGCCAAAGCTTCTCCTCTCAGTAAAAATGTTTGATCTATGGCGCTGTCAATTTAAAGTGTTTAAAGAGAAGCAAAAGCATAGATTTTAAGCTGCTTTGCCCAGCACCCATTCATCATGCATCAGGGATTTTAAAGTTTCATGGTTGCTGTGGTTTAACATCTCAACTCTCTGACACAAGAATCTGGATGGAGGAAATAGCTCTGCAGTCAGAGGCTTATGACTAAAGGAAAAATATCATGGCAAAAAAAAAATAATAAACGAAAACGCAACACAAAAATATTCATTTCTGTTCATGCAGAGAGGGTGTTTTATTTTGAGGGGACAGAGTATGTTAGTAATTATACGTAGACTTGAAACCCACTTTTAAGCAAAAATCACTAAAGCAACGCCAACCAATTTCTTTGCAGGAGGGAAGTGGGAGACACCATTTTAATAGAGAAATAAAACAGAATCCCCAAATACTCCATCTCCTTTGTAACAAATACTGTTTTCCCCAAGTGTTTTGTTGCAAATATCCTGTATTTTCATCAAAACCCATAAAAAACATCATCCTCTATGTTTCTTGAATGTGATAGTTTAGATACTCCCTTAATTTCTATAGATCTTGAATGCATAAAACTGCCCCAAACAGACTCATAGTGAAGAACATGATATCTGGCTTTGCAGTTAAGTGCTCTGTAAAACTGCTCTACTTGGGAACATTACTTTTGCTGGGAAGGACTTTCTTATCTACATGGAAGTGGGTAATGTGAGTGTCTAACAGGCTATAAATGCTTAAGTGCTTTGTTTCACAGTGCATTTTCAGTAAAGGTCAAAATAAATTCATCTTCCTTTAATGCAGTATTTATGTTTGTGCAGGGTTTGGAATAAAATCACCATTAAAAATCCATATGAAAAAACAAATAGGAAAATGGGAGCTGTGTTTTTGGTTTGGTTTTCATGGATGGAAAGGTATCATTTGGGGATGGACACAAACCAATTAGCTGCTTCAGATCAAGTTAGAACAATGCAAAAATATGATTTGACTAATATCTAAGAGGAATTAAATAGGCCCTTGTCGATTTTAATTTAAATATTCTTGGAAATAGATGACCTTGGTGTCCAGTGATCAGAAAATAGGGGTAATAATATCCTAGCCCTCACAAGACTTTAATGCAAGAATATTCATTAAGTCTCCTACTACTGTATTACTATTGATGACATCATCATCATCATTATCAGTCGCAGTCGTAGTATTGTTGTAATGTTATTATTAAGCTGGGATGTAAAGAAGGATCTTGGGGACAAAGTTGAAAATTAGCCTAGACCTCCTCTGATTACAGTGAGGAAAGGAGCATGTCGTTCACATCTCCTTTTATCTTGCATACGGGATCAGTGATCACCATGAGTAGAGTCATCGTCAAACACAAAGGGTAATGGCTCATTCTCTTCTTCATTTAACAACACATTGTATTAAATTTGGGGATGATAGATATTATTTATTTAACTTGTTCAAGAGGTCATGAAGCACCACTTAAGTGCTGAAATTTAAAGCCACCTGATCAGGGAATACAGAAGAGTATCAAGTTAAACATGTAGGATCTGCTTCAAGCTTAGGTCCAAGACACAGTATTAATATTTGCACTTTTTTGTGGGTTCATTTTCAAAAAGATAATCAAATAAGATTTTTGTGGCAGTATTAAGATTTCAATGTTATACTTACTATGTTTTTATGTGAATGGATCTTTGTATTTGGTTGTGCTTATAATGAATATGATAGTATCCCCATTGCAAAAGCTTTGTCAGAACGGCTATGGTCTAGAATGTTAATCATTTTGTTGTCCACATGACCTAAACCTCCACAGTAAAACTGTTTTATGAAAATTGGGGTTGAAAAAAAAATGGCCACTGAAGTTCCTTCAGATCAAAACCACTGTTTTTTTTTTTTCCTGTTCCATTCCCTTCCCCTCCTTTTTGCCCAGGAAATACTCCTTGCCATCATTCTACACAGTTCAGGATCATTTCGTAAGGTTTAGAGCTGGAAATAGAATCATTTTCCAAGTACTGGATCTGATTAAATCCATAAAGAAGAGGACTCAGCAGTTTATGAGATGGCAGGAAATGGTTATACTCCCATGTCCAATCTCCATCCCATGAGCAAGTGTAGTCTTTAGTTCTCTGGAAAAAGTCAAGTTTCCTGCTGTTTGTGGGCTTGCTCTCGAGCAGAGGAGTAGAGGATGAAGGGAAGAAAACTACAGCAATCCCACCATGGAAATCTGACTCTTGGTCCCTTACGCTGAACATGTTGAGTCAAAGCATTCATTTACCAGCTCCCCCTCATAGCTCTCTAATTTTCAATCAAACGTGTGCTCAGAACAAGGATTCATACTACTATAACAGCTGCTGAAAAATGGTGAGGTAAAAACTCCTAGAATGGTTTTTTAGAATTTTAGAATCTGTTTCCTATATGTTATTAGAGTTCCAGCCTAATACCCACTCCTCCATTAATTTACACATTCATTCATTCCTTCATTCAATAAAGATTTATCGAATGTGGCAAGCACTGCAAATTGCTGGGGAGAAAAAGATGACTAGACCAGGCCCCATGTCCTCAATGAGAAAGACAACCATTAGTAGGCAAATAACTACGCTGTGTAATTAAGTCCTATGACTGAGATATAGACAAAATTCAACAAGAATGCCTGAATCCAGTCATTGCTTCCTATTCTAAATTCTCCCTCTTTTAAACCCCTCATGTCCATTAGAAGCTCACCGTATACAGCTTTGTACTGTTGGTAAGTTCTTGGAGAATAAAGGACTGTCTTTCCTTTTGTGTCCCTCAGAACCTCCAGTACCAGGCCTTGGAACAGACATTAATTAATTGATAGACTGGCCATTTTCAGTCACATGAGTCAAACGTGGTCCTTCTGTAGAGTGGAGGGACCACCATGAAAACAAGTTATGGTCTCTTCCTAACGTTTGACTCTGTAAGAACCCTTAGAGCTATGGATAGGGCCACAAATGGGCACCCAGAATTATGGTCATAACTTTATTTGTGGTGGTTTATCCCAGATGTTATAGATTATATAATAAGGAGCCAAAGAATAATAAGTAAACAAAGGGAAGTTAATTACATTTTTTTAAAAAAACCTCTCAAATTGCTACTTAGTTCTGTCACCCTGCTCACTGTCATCATCCCCATAGCTCCACTACCACGCCACCATTCCCACTGTCATTGCCATAATTGTAATAAAACTTCTTTACTGTTGGCTAAATTTGGTGTCATACCATACACCCATTATTACTGACAATAACAGACACTGACTTTATACGCAATGTTATAGGACTCTTAAAATTCAATGCAAAGTAACATTATGCTCATATAAACATAATTGCACAGATTAATAAGGTACAATTCAGCCATGAATAGGCACAGAACTAAAAAGGTATTAGACAGGCTTAAAATATTCAAATTGTTGACACATGAACCTTTTCATAAAATTGGGAAATATAATAAATATTAGAACATTGCTTGTTCAGGATGAAAGTAGTTCTATGGCAGGTAGAGCTGATAGATCTCCATACGAATGATGTTAAACAAGAAGAGCCAAAGGACATTTTTGTGTCTAGAGACACACCAGCAAGACTACTTGTTAAGAACAGGAAATGCCCAGGTTGATCACTGTCCATGTTCCTACCTGGCCAAGATGGGTCTCTGACTAACAGACATGAAAAAAATCAAATCTAAATTTCCAAGGGAAACTTCCAGTTACACATGGCGGATCAAACATATGCATTGTTTTCTGCACTCTATTGAAGACCCTCTAAAAGGATAGTAAAGGAATAAAGAGGGTACCAACCAAAAAGACAGATCCAGAGAGGAGGTGACAGCAGAGGAAAAAGGCAAACAAAATTTTGGAAGCTAGAATGCAGAAGTACAAGGAGTAACTGACTTTGCAGACCCCCCAATAGCTGACAATTCAGCCTGCAGTGGGGAAACTAGCAACGAGCAAGGCAGCTCACACCACAAAAGCCCGGAGAAGCACAGGCACCTCTACGGAAGTAAGCGGTAGTGCGGGGAGGGGCTGCACGCAGGAGATGTGGGAGAGACCTTCAAAGGGAGAGGAATCTCCCCAACCCCTACTTCCCTAGAAGTAGGTTAGAGATTTTCCCTATGGGGATATTGAACCAGAAAGGATTCGGGATACCTGTTGGGGTAGAGATAAGTCAGAATGTTACAAACAGGGCAATAAAGTGAAAGTCCACATACTGAATGGTGAGGAAACACTCTTCCTTCTTCCTCTACACTTCTAGCTGGCTCTCAGAACACTGGGAGTCAGCATTTTTCCCTTTCAGGAAGGAATCTGGAGGATTCTTCTCTGATAAAATGGCCTGCAGACATTGGCCATTGGAGATCCCCTAAGGCCAATAGCCAGGTCTGCACCTGATTGTTCTACAGTAAAGTCTACCAATCAAACAGCCCCACCTTACACACACCATGTATCATCAAAATTTTAGTGTTTTCCTGGCTTATTGACGTATTTATTTTAGTGCCTCACTTTTAAATACAATTAGACAACCAAAGCCCACTAGACATTTGGGGAAAGCTGCTCATGGAATACGCAGAGCTTGAAACAAATACACTGAATAAAAAGGATCAAAGAGAAAACAGACCAGAGCATAAGCAACTTAAAAACAAACGAACAAGCAAACTTCCATTATTAGGAGATATGAGACAATGTTGAAGCCACAAAATGAGAACAAGAGGACATTAAAGACAGAACATTCAGAGAATGAGAAAAAATCCTGGGAATTTAAACGTATAAGAGTGGAACTAAAAGAAACAATAGAAGGGCTGTAAGGCAAGTTGAGGAAGTCTCCAAGAAAATAGATAAAAAAGAGAAATAGATAGAAAACAAGAAAGAAAAGAAATTTAGAACAACCAACTAATAGGAATTCTGGAAGTAGATAACAGAGAAAATGAAAATGAAAATTTTCTTGTACCTTCCAATAAATGCTACAGGAAAATTTCCTAGAGCAGAAGGGCAAACGTTTTCAAACTGAAACTGGAGAATCGTGAATTGAAAAAGACTTTACAGCAGGATATCGGCTAAAAGAGTAGAAGCAGTTGTCTTTGCGGAACAGGATCTAGGATGTGAGGTATGGTTGGGGACGGCTAGTTGTCATTATAAGCCCTGGACAAGTTGATGTTACACAGTTACATGTATTATATTGATAGAAATAAAATTTAAATTAAAAATATATATTATTAAAGTTTCTAGTCAGAAGAAGACATGGTCATAGCATTGGGAAACGGAAATATTAGGGCTTGCTTAGAAATATTACCTGGTATATGGAACCATCAGCTATCTAGATCCCATTTCTAAGATTTTCACTCATGTTTTCCTCACTTCAGACACCTGCACGTTGGCTTGAATAGTAGTGTAAGTTCTGAGTGCCCACTCCCAGACATGATCAGTAGATATTAATTTGGACTGTGATTCTTAAGACCTGGATTTGAGTCTGTTCTACCGTTAATGACTGGGTGACCTCAGGCATGTCCCTAATCTCTCTGGACCACACTGTCCTTATATATAAAGTTAGGGGATGGGCAAGATCAGAAGTCACAAATTGGCAGCCCAGAAACTAAATCTGGTCCACAGATGTATTAGGCCCACATGGTGTTTTAAAACATTAAAAAATTGAGACATATCTGTCTTTTCTTTACAATTCAGAAGATCCTGGCAACAGTGAACCTACGATTCCTTCCTGGCAACAACACACTGGGACTGCTGAGGCAAGTATTATTCCGGTGGCCACAGGCCCTTCTCTGTTCATCACCTACTGAGACACACTAGGTATTTGAGTTTGAGAGCCTTGGGCCAGATGACTATGGAGGTCCCTTCCAAATCTAACAATTCATTCTTTTGATCATTTGTTCATTTAATGAACTTTCATTGAACACTTTCCCTATGTTGCTACATTAGACAATCAGGACACAAAAGTGAGTAAGACAAAGTCCTTGCCCTCGATGAGTTTATAATCTATGGGGAGTGCTTAAAAATATTTACAACACTATTTGCCAAAAGAGGTCAGTACCATGCATAGTAGGGTCTTAGAAGATGGTTTCCAGGGAAAGATACCAGGAATTTTCATAGAAGCTGCTGCTACTTGAGCTGGTTCTTGGAGTGCATCAGGTGGACAAAGTAGACAGCCCTTTGTCAGGTCCTGTGTGTGAAACAGAACATGGACTAGCCCGCCATTTCTAGTGGTCTATGATATTCTACCTGAAAACCTCCAGGACACTTTCAACTCCTAAGAAGAAAGCTAGGGATAAAATGTAATGTAATGCCCTCCAATCAAAGGCCACCAGGAACAAAGGGTTTGTTCACATACTGCAATGAAAGAGAACATACACCACAGTGAACCAAGAGGAATCTCAGTAAGAGGGGTTAGAAAGGACTTGTTACAGGATTTGGATTTGTGCTCAGTAATTTGAGGAAGGGCTTGAGGTAATGGGGTATGGCTTGCATTGAATGCTATCAGGAAGGAGGATAAACCTTAGATTGGGTATCTTAATCCATCTTATCTAGAAGATAGGAGTGTAGCAAGGCTATAGCTATAATTAACAGTCCTTCTCATGAGTTTGTTTGGTCATTTTTGTGGTTTGGACAATGTTCTTGTTATTGTTTTCATATATGATTATAGGGCGGCTTTGTTCTGTCTAGACCCATCATGGTCACAGAGTGACCCTGTCTGGTGCTGGTACTCTGTAACATTGTTTATGTCCAACAGGAGACTACCAAAGCCTAGCTGTGAGCAGGCCAGCTTCTGTCACCACAGGCAGCTTTTCTTTTCCTCAGGTGTTATTCTCTTTGAGAGCATCAGAGGCTGGAAAGCCTTCTCTCAATTTCTCTCTAATTCTCTGTTTGAATTTCCATTCAGTTTAAGCAGACTTATTTGTCCAACGCTGACGGACTGTGTTTAGCATCTCTGGACTGCTTCTCTTCTTGGAAAATATCCTTCCTTGGTCATTCTTGCCCCTGTCCTAGACCAGGTCTTCATGACCTGGGATCACGCAGCCAGATTTACCCAGACCTCTTCTGCTTGTTTTCATGGATGGAGACAATGCCTTTCTACCTAAACATAGAGCTTCCCTCTTATTGCTAGCCCCTTAAGAGCATTTTGTTTTTTTAGCCAAAAAAGTTCACATTTAATATCCACGAACTCAAGGCTCTCAGAGATGGAAATGTCTAACCAGTCTCCTTGACACCAGTTTCCCCTGAGTCCAGTCCTTCTGCTCTGTCTGCAGAATCATTGTCTAAAATGTCTATTTTAAGCAGTCTCTGTCAGTTCCCTCCCTTCCTTCTCCTAGAGAGAAAGCAAGCTTCTTATCACAACACCCAAGGTCCTTGACAATCCAGCCCCAGACTACCTCTCCCATCAGTCTCATTTCCCACTAGACTGTACACCACCTCCACATACCCAGAAATTTCCTCAGCCACATGCCACAGCACTACTCTTTCCTCTGCTTTGCCTGGTTCAGAATTTATTTTCGCTGAGCAGCAGAGTTAGGAACTCCCTTTCTCTCTTTTATGGCACTTATTTTTCACATCTCTAGGACTGCACATGTCTTGTTGGGGTGGGATTTTGATTTGTCTCATTTGTGGAAGGTATTATGTCATGGCATCCGCAGTGCTTGACACATAGTACTTACTCCAAGAATGTATAAAAGAAAGCCTGTGTACACAACACACCCACACACACACACACACTCACACACACAGGGTTCCTTCTACCTCATTCTACCGTGGTAGCCCTCAGACCATGTTAAAACATCTCCAGTGGATGGGAACCTTGCACTTTCCCAAGGTGGCTCATTGTAACTTCCAGCAGTTTTGTAAGAAAGTTCTTCCTTATATCAGTCCCAGATTTGTCTCTCTCCTGAATCTAATTCCCTTTCAAGCATTTGAAGTCAGAGGAAGACACTAGGGTTTTCACTATCCTGGTTATTCCTTTGGACACATTCCAGTTTGTCTACCTCCTTTTAAAAACATGACATCCAGAACTGGGCAGAATTTTCCAGATGCGGTCTGAGTCATTCAGAGTTAAAGAGAACCATCAGCTTCCTCATGTTAGCCTAAGATTCTGTTAGATTATTTGGTCCCATTGCCAATGAGCTTACAGTCAATTCAAACCTTTTATCTTTTGGGATTTTTATCTGTTTTGTAAGTGCTGTGTCTAATTCATGCTTTCTCTCTCATCTTAACTTACACAATTGATTTTTTTGGACCCATGGTAGAAATTTCCATTTATCCCAGTTATGTTTCATCTTGTTATATTTAGCCCATTATCTCATTTTTGGCAAGGACTTGTTGCGTCCCATTTCTCAACCTGATTGGCATTATCTGCAAGTTTGTTGATCATGCTCTCTAAATCATTTTCCAAGGTGATATAAATGCTAAACAGGACTGGGTTATGGTCAGAGCCCGGCCACTAATTAGCCTGCACTCCCTTTCCTCCCTTCTTGTTTTCTTTCTCTTTCCCCCTTGCACTCTTTCCTCTCTGTCTTGTTCCAGAAAGACGCAAAGCAGCTACCTAGGGCTTAATACTACAAACTCCTTCCAAGATGACATGCATCCCAATCAGCAACCTTTCAGGTTAGTCATTTAACTGGTTATAAATCCACCTAATGGTCCTGGTACCACACCCATTGTTTCCTCTCGTGTCCACAGGATACAGTAAAAGGTAATCTCTCCCTAATTCCAGATTTGTTAGGCCTATCATATTTCTGTCCAGAAAAAAAAAAGTGTTTTGCTTGTTGCAACTTGCCCTGGAGGCCTAGATGCCGGTTTCTTTTTTTAGGAGCTCAAAATCCCGTCGCTTCAGTGCTCTGTCGTAGGTTCGCCTTTCAAACAAACAAGGCCTTTTCACAACCCCAATAACATTTATACATTTCCTGTCTTCCAAAACATGCAGAATATTGGTATCTATTGAATGTCTATACATAGTAGCTCTACAAGGTCCTTTTCTTAAAATTTTTGTTTTATTTTTAATAAGGAAGCTTAATTTTACCTGGAGACGCCATAAATTTAAGGTACCTTATGGGGAACACACCAAGTGCAGACTTAAGATATTGAAGATCTGAGGCTTTCTAAACCTGACTAGAGTGACACTGAGGTTTCTCTTCTTCCCTCCATTCTTGCATGCTGTAACTAAGATCTTCGAGGAGGTTACTGAGCACCTTGATGGCAGGGCTAGTTCAGGGAGTAGGGCCAAGCCTTGAGAACCATAAATGATCCTTATCAATGATCTTAAGTCAGCCTTTCCCGTAATGGAATATATTTTAGGACATTTAAAAGCTGAGCCTGAAGATCCTCATCTAACCCAAACCGATACCAATGTATAGAATAAATGGAAAGGAATTAGCTAAGAGAGTTTGTCTCTCCTCCCTTGCTCCCCAAAGCCATCATGGGTTGCTGGTCAATAGTATTTTCTCTTCTAGAAAATATACCCAATAAATTCCAACCTTAATAGTAAAGACTATGTTGAAACTGGAAAGCCTTATAGAACTTGAAGTTCAGCAAAAAGGCCCTAAGTATTTCACTCAAAGTCAGTTGTCGCTTCCCATAAGAAACCTTTCCAGGACTCTCCCAAGCTGGGTTGGGTCCCATAGCATCCTGGCACTACCTGTATGATAGCATTTTGAAACAACCTTTGTACATGTTGGTTTGCCCAGACTATACCTTGATTTCTTCAAAGGGCGGAACTCTTGTTTATCCTGGTACTCCTAGTACCTAGCACTATGCCTGGCATGAAGCAGACGTTCAGCAAATATCTACGAAACTTAATGGAGCAATTTCTCAAGCCTTTTAAGTTCATAATGCCCACTGTACATTTTGTTCAACTCCTTCTCTCCCTTAATTTTAAAAGGCCATATGAAATTTAATACATTATTTCAGATTCATGAACACTTTGCTCATTACATTAGTCTTGTTAGAGGAGTCCATTATTTTGGAAATCTCGTTAGAAGAGAGCTCTTTTTCTCTGTAGAAAGTTTTCCATAAATTGCTAGAGCTTGAGAGTATAGGGAATGCCCCATACCTTCTTAGGATTTCAGAATGTAAATGAGGAGCAAAAACTTTAGACATCATCTCATCAAAACCCACATTTTGGGGATAAGAAATTCAAGCCCAGAGAAGTAGAAAGAATTTTCCAAAGACAGATATTGAGTAAATAGCAGAGCCAGGACTAGAACTCTAAAACTGTGAGTCTAATGTTCTTCTCATGACACCCCCACTCAATCTTCAGCCCATGAAAGCTGCTCACTGGACCTTTGGTCTCTCTACCCCCTTCAGGCAAACTGTGTTCCCCTGCTCAAGCCAGTGGCTAAGTATCCAGAGGTGGGGTGGGGCG